>NC_090246.1:2006324-2013824 GCF_037325665.1 Littorina saxatilis | reverse complement strand
CTGCTTTTTTTACATCCAGCCCTCGCCCTAAAGCGGGACTAACTACAAAAATGAAAGAAATACAAGATAAAAAGAGAAAATAGAAGAACTAAAATTTTTACATTTTAACAGATAACTAAAGTAAAAACACATTATACATATGTACACAAAATGCATTGCATTGAGGTAAATTGCGAGTCAATTGATGTGAATTAAATGGAGGTAAATGGCGAGTTAATTGATGTGGTATAGTGCAGCTTGCACTTTCTCAACATCATGCTCTAATCCATACATTACATTTTAAAGAAAAACAATCAAACAAGCAAGACATTGCTCAAATCATCACACATCTAAATAGTGGTTGGTATTTAAGTCCCTTCATTCAAAAAGGATCTGTGTACATTATACCAATAAAGAGGAGAGGGGCATGTTTAATACAAAAAATGAATTAAATGAGAGAGAGAGAGAGAGAGAGAGAGAGAGAGAGAGAGAGAGAGAGAGAGAGAGAGAGAGAGAGAGAGAGAGAAAGAGAGAGAGAGAGAGAGAGAGACAGAGAATGAGAGAGAGACAGAGATAGAGAGAGAGAATGCTGCGGGATTTAAACACTAAAGCCAACAAAACCTGAGACAATGACACATGCGAAAGCAATGAAGATTATGTCGGGCGTGTTGGCAAGAAGTCTTGGAAAAGGGGTGTGTGTAGTTGGACTGACGAAAAATACACACGCACCCACGAACTTGCACAGACTCAAGGCAAAGAATAGTAATCGCTCGAGCAAAAGCTTCGTAATTTCCCTTTTTACCAGAAATACAAACGGCGTAACATTTCTAACAATAAATATTAAATCCAACTGAACTTCAACATCTGCTTTCTGAATGGGCACCAGAGACCACAATAAAGAGCGACCAGTTTTAAAATTGTCATTCTGGCACACCTGGTCTTTTTTCAAGTCTGTACAAGTCGAATGAAGATGTCCACGGACTGTCACCATCAGATAACCACAGAGCTTTGATGTCCCCCACCCCTCCAAAAGCCAGACCCTCAGATCTCAAAGTCCTCGTCACTTGGACAAATCCCAGACAATCGCGACTGAATTGTCCCACGTGAGAATCTGTCTACCTCCAAACCTAACTCCCCGCCGCGATTTCTTACCGTCATTTCAATTTCAAATCCAGCCCCGCTTTCAGATAAGACAGACATTCACTCGGGACAGGGACCTGTCTGGGTTCCGCCATTACTACTTACGGTAGTGTTCTGTTGGTGGTGGCCATAATGATATTCAAAAAGGGGCCGAGGAAAAGTTGGACACGGGAACAATAATGGACTCCTGATGTGATGAGAGATAATACCAGGGCTTACCGAGCCTGGGACCACATCCATAATTCAAAGAACCAGTAATGAAATCTGTCACGTTCCATTTCAAGTCCGGGTCTCGCTTTTTCAGATTCCGCGAGCGCCGCTTTTCAATAGCCTGTTTACCGCCCTGTTTTGGTTTTCTTCCTCCGCCATCAGAGAGTGAATCCTGGCAGGGGTGCCCACTCTGACACCATTGCGTCAGGATGAGTAAGCGAAAGAAAACAAGACTGACAAAAGCGTCTGGAAAAGGAGCTTCCGCATGAACAAGTGTCTCCTTGAAGTGATTATGAGGGAGAATTGTGTCAACCATTATCTGTCAGAAGTTCGTATGGAGTGCATGAATACAGAAATTTGATATGGTTGTAAGATAATAATACATTAAGTGTCATGGTATTTTACGTTTCAACGTTAGTAATTCTATGTCAGTAGGATTTATCAAGTTACAGTATTTATGTTGGTTAATAGAAGCCAGACAGCCAGACAGCTAGCTAGCTAGCCACACACACACACACACACACACACACACACACACACACACACGCACACACACGCACTCACACACACACAACCCCCTCTTCCCCTGGGAATGCGGATCTTAATAAAACAACCGGTATTTACACACAAAATGAATGTATGTAACTTGTTCACACGTTCTGCAAAACTAACGGTACTGCTTCTTCTAAAACATCAATATGGTGCTTCGTTTGCTATCTTTTGCATACTTTACAAGACCCTCGTGAACCATGCAAAAGCACAATCGGACGATTTTACCAAATTAAAACAAAAATAAGAAATAAAATATACGACCACAAAAACACCATACATGAATCAACGACCCCGTCGTAAAGGAATCGTCGCCGCACTTTAGTGCACTATTTAAAACCAGTTCCTTGTGTCATCACACGAAATCACAAATAGTTAACAAATGTGTCATCAAGCTCCACAAAACAAACCAATGAACACAGCATGAGGTGTTACAGTCCGCGGGCCCCTCCGTCTGGAACTCCCTGCCGCTTGAGCTTCGCCAGAGCCCCTCTCTTGACGCGTTCAAGTGTAGGTTGAAGACTCAGTTCTTCCCGTAGCTGGCTGCGACTTTCATGCTCGACGTGATGTGTTGTGCCCCAAAAGACATTCTTGTGCTGTGCTCTGTGAGAGGGATTTTCTTTGTGCTTAATATTGTTTTGTTTGGACCTAGCTATTGATGTGTACATTGTTGTTAAACAGTTGTTTGTTGTATGTTTACCAGGGTTTGCTAGTGTGTGATAGGGTTCGTGTCCGTCTGAAGATGTTAGTTTCTTTGTTAGTCCTGTGTTGACAACTCTTCGACAAGCGCTTAGAACTGTACCCACGGAATACGCGCTATATAAGCTTCCTATTGATTGATTGATTGATTGATTGCACTATTGTGGTTCTGTATACTGTCTTGTGCTTTGGGGCAGTTCGCTGTTTGATGCGTACATTCTGTGCTGTGTAATCATTCGGTTCATCCATGTTTTGTTTTTATTTATTTAGGGTTAGACTAATTGATGTATTCTGTCTCTTGTAACTCGGCTGTTCACTCTTTCTCTCTGCTTGGGTCTGTGTGCTTTGCATTGTCAGGGTTGTCATTTGGTTGTTTAGTTTCCATTCTTTTTTTCTTCTGGAGATTATCGAACTGGTGTGTTGTGACTATTGTAATTCGGATGTTCTCTTTCTGTTAATTAATCGCCAAATAATACACCACCCACACACACATACACACACGTACCCACCTTTTGTTTATATGTTGCTGCTTTTTATATTTAGTCAAGTTTTGACTAAATATTTTAACATCGAGGGGGAATCGAAACGAGGGTCGTGGTGTATGTGCGTGCGTGTGTGTGTGTGTGTCTGTGTGTGTGTGTAGAGCGATTCAGACTAAACTACTGGACCGATCTTTATGAAATTTGACATGAGAGTTCCTGGGTATGAAATCCCCGAAAGTTTTTTTCATTTTTTTGATAAATGTCTTTGATGACGTCATATCCGGCTTTTCGTGAAAGTTGAGGCGGCACTGTCACGCCCTCATTTTTCAACCAAATTGGTTGAAATTTTGGTCAAGTAATCTTCGACAAAGCCCGGACTTCGGTATTGCATTTCAGCTTGGTGGCTTAAAAATTAATTAATGACTTTGGTCATTAAAAATCTGAAAATTGTAAAAAAAAATAAAAATTTATAAAACGATCCAAATTTACGTTTATCTTATTCTCCATCATTTGCTGATTCCAAAAACATATAAATATGTTATATTCGGATTAAAAACAAGCTCTGAAAATTAAATATATAAAATATATTATCAAAATTAAATTGTCCAAATCAATTTAAAAACACTTTCATCTTATTCCTTGTCGGTTCCTGATTCCAAAAACATATAGATATGATATGTTTGGATTACAAACACGCTCAGAAAGTTAAAACAAAGAGAGGTACAGAAAAGCGTGCTATCCTTCTTAGCGCAACTACTACCCCGCTCTTCTTGTCAATTTCACTGCCTTTGCCATGAGCGGTGGACTGACGATGCTACGAGTATACGGTCTTGCTGAAAAATGGCATTGCGTTCAGTTTCATTCTGTGAGTTCGACAGCTACTTGACTAAATATTGTATTTTCGCCTTACGCGACTTGTTTTTTAAATATGTTTTGTTGTTTCTGCAGATCGTCTAATTGATGTGCTGTCACTATTGTAACTCGGCAGTTGTTTTGCTTGTTGGTTCTCAGCTGACAATGTTGCTATACCACTGCTGCTGCTAACAGGGTAATGATGTTGTTTCGCTTGCTTTGTCCCAGGTAAAATAAAGTTGTTGCCGCCTGAACGATGTTTCGTGGCCTTCACTTTGAAGCATGAAACTTCAAACTAATTTTTTTTAAATGTACCGTAACTGTGAAAAGAAAGGATAATTAGCAAGACACTAATAATTGTTAAGTGTTTGCACTTTAGTAGCAGGGAAAATGTTTCCTTTCAACAGCTATCAGAGTGCGACTGACAGCATGAGGTTTGGGGCTTTGAGTCCTACAGGCTAGAAGTTCTTTAAGACACCCCCCCCCCCCAATTTAAGACTTCCTCCTTTTTAAGACCATCTTTTCTCAGATTTTCTGTTCACATCCTCTGTAAAATTACCTCCCTTTTAAGACCTGATTTCTTAGATTTTCGATCAGATTTTTGGAGGCCATAAAAGGTGGGTTCCACTGTATTAAGAAATATCAATGTTGAACAAGACTAACTACGACAGGGATCGGGGTGCATGTTGTACGCTGGACGACTCATCTGTTTTTTGATGATTTTCTTCCGCGTGAGAAAGGAGCGAAGGCGTGGTAAACTCGAGCTGCTCAGATTCCGAAAAAACCCACAAGAATCGTAAGTTATTGAAACGCTTAATTATTGACCAAAAAAACCCGTTACATTTACATATCACTTGCTCAGTTTCCGAAAAAAGTCTATTCGACCACTAGGATCTTGCAAAAGAACCATCCACGAATTGTCACAGAAGCATTTTCCATTAGATTTGTCACAGTAAACTCAAGTCCCATATTGTGCACAATAACGCAATGGGCCTCCTTGCAACACAATCACTAGAGGCAGCAGTGACACACATTTTCCTTCCCCGGTAGCCATAGTAACCAGCATGTACCCCCACCTCAGTGCTAAACAATACGGTTGTCAACAACAAGGAAAAGGACAAGAGGTGCGAAGACAGGAACACAAGGGGTCTAAACTGGAAGCCTTGTGGGATACTCGGGTTAGAGAAAAGGGGCCGGGTGGCCAGTATGAAAGACATGGGGAAGGGGAAGGGAAAGCGGAGGGGGGGGGGGGGGGGGGCAGGGAGGATTTTGCAAAACTTGCAAAGCTATCAGAAGTAGGGATCAGCCACTAAAAACGGGTGGTTTATCTACCCGACCATCTATCTACCCGCTCTGACATGCTGGGAACCAAATGTGTACCTTGCTTTGGGGTTCTATTACCTGTTGCATGTCACATTCAGTTCTGAGCAGAAGACACTGGTTGAAACTCCCCCCAAAAAATATTTCTGTATTTCAAAATATTGTACTTCTTGAAGGAATACGTCTGTTCGGTTTCATATGATTTTTCTTGGATTAAGTTACATCTGCAAAATGTGATTCGAAGCAGAAAAAAGAACATCTGCACTACTAATGTTCTACGCTGAGTACAGCTTTTTCTGTGTTTGTATATCTCAACATCCAAATATATCTCTCAATCTTTCTTTCTTTATTTGGTGTTTAACGTCGTTTTCAACCACGAAGGTTATATCGCGACGGGGAAAGGGGGGAGATGGGATAGAGCCACTTGTCAATTGTTTCTCGTTCACAAAAGCACTAATCAAAAATTTGCTCCAGGGGCTTGCAACGTAGTACAATGTATTACCTTACTGGGAGAATGCAAGTTTCCAGTACAAAGGACTTAACATTTCTTTACTATATTCTATACAAGAAACACTTAAGGGTAAAAGGAGAAAGAGAATCCGTTAGTCGCCTCTTACAACATGCTGGGGAGCATCGGGTAAATTCTTCCCCCTAACCCGCGGGGGGTGTCTCTCAATCTCAATACGTAAAACATAACATTAACAGTGATCTCATTTCATTCTGCCAGGTGACAATAATCGCTAGCTATAAGCAGCCAAACGCCATTGTACTCAACACAAGTTATTTTCTTTAATCAGCAGGCCAAACGAGTTTTAGTAATATGATTCACTTCCTCAGTCAAACACTTTCCTCCTTCTTTCACCGATTCTTTTCTACAGAATTCTTTCGGACGAAATTTCAGTGTAAGTTAAAACCCGAAGAGACTGTTAACGGTGTTTTCTTACTTATTAATAATATTCTTTGATATTGGAAACCAAATTGATTAACATTCTGACACGACTATCTCAAGTGCAAAGAGTTTGCATTGAACGGGGCTTGTAATGGCCGAATTCTAGGTTACTTCCGGTTGAAGCTAATCATTACTTGGACCTTGCTTGCACCGCGTGTGTGATTATAAGAAATCATAAAGGAGATTATAAGGTTATGAGATTTGAGGACTTACTTCTGCAATTGAGTGAAGCATAATAACCCATTCGCCCCCCCCCCCCCCCCATCCCCACTTTGAATCACGCGAAGTCTTGACCCACAGTGGATCCAATTACTGACAGGAAAAGCTCACACTACTTTTGGGGACAAAATAAAAGAGAAAAAGAAAGAGAAAAAGAAAGGAAGAGAGAAAGAAAGAAAGAAGGAAGGAAAGAAGAAGAAAAACAAAACTAACACGAAAGAAAGAAAGAAAGAAAGAAAGAAAGAAAGAAAGAAAGAAAGAAAGAATGAAAGAAAGAAAGAAAGAACGTAAAACAAATCCCAGAGATATCGTTCAAACGAAAGTGAGAGAATAACATTCGCAAACAAGAAAGATCCGCGTTCAGAGTCGAATTGAGAATACAAGTACATGTGCACTGCATTTATAACACAGTTCGCATGCACTTCTGTGTTGACATGCAACATTCATTGGAACTCGTGTTCCGCTTGAAATGCTTGCACAATATGCATTCACTCGAGGCGTTTTGCGCCTTCGATCCCGTCAAAAGAATAGAATTATTAACACTGTCGATGTCGACACGAGTGAGTGATTCCAGAGTGAATGAATGAATGAGAAGAATTCCTCGAGCTTTTTTTTCATGGCCTGAATGATCGCACGTGTTGTGCGTCAAGGTAAAAGTGTTAGGCTATATGGCTATGACGCAACGCGACTTGTAATCAAAACACAACAAGTGTAGGTCATTGGAACGTTTAATTGTTGACAAAACAAAACTTAAAAACGTAAATGTAACGTTTTGTTTTGTCAAGCGTTCCAATAACCTACACTTGTTGCTTTTTGGAACGTTAGCAGTCTAGCTGTTTTTGGATTCCAGGTGATTTGTGTTTTTGAGTTAACGTGCACCTTGCCACCATGTTCAGTAGCTATAGTGTGTGCATTCCAGGTTATTTGTGTTTTTGAGTTAACGTGCACCTTGCCACCATGTTCAGTAGCTATAGTGTGTGCATTCCAGGTGATTTGTGTTTTTGAGTTAACGTGCACCTTGCCACCATGTTCAGTAGCTATAGTGTGTGCATTCCAGGTGATTTGTGTTTTTGAGTTAACGTGCACCTTGCCACCATGTTC
>NC_090246.1:1996324-2001324 GCF_037325665.1 Littorina saxatilis | reverse complement strand
CGGCTATGTACAACGTTATTGCGCAAAAACCACACTGCAAAACATGCAATTATTAGAATATTACACAGAAGACTATAAAGGTATATCATGTTGATCAGATATATAGTATTGTGAGCCGCCAAGCCTATCCGCCCACTATAACGTAACTCCCCGTTGTTGTGCCGGGTAACTAGAACACCATTAACTGCCAACTGTCATTGTCTGTGCAGAACTGACTCACGGGTCCGTCTAAAGTAGAAACATGTCCTATAAGTGGGACACCTGGATCCTTCTTTTCTATTATAATAATGATATAATATACATATTATGTTTTCGGGAGCTTGCCCCGAATGGTCTTACCGTGAGGGCGTACAACAATACTTAGTAACTCCCTTTGAGCACCCCCCCCCCCCCCTCATATTTAAGACCCCCTCCCTTTTAAGACACTGTTTTCTCAGATTTTCTGTTCCTGAGCTCTGTATATTTACCCCCATTTTAGGACTGCCGGATTTTCTCAGATTTGAAGGTCTTAAAAAAAGGACTGTAAAAACAAGGACTGTCAACGTTCCAACATTCAGAACCATAACTCTCTTGCTTTTTGATTCTTAACAAAAAAGGTTTCCAAGAATTACTTCTGTTCTATAGGTTTCCCCAAAAGACGCAAAGTAGGTCCCCATTACGAGATGATCTGGTTTTGAGCTGTGATGGTGTAAGGTGATATGACTGAGCGCCACGACCGTTGAGTTAGGAGCTGCATTCCTCTGTTCTGGTCCGCCCTCGTCGGTAACTAATAGCATGCTTGTCAGATGTTGTGACACTGTGGCATTTTGTGTGCAAAGTCATCCGTCTTCTTCTTCTTATTCTTTATTTTCGTTTATTGTAATTTTACTTGGAAATGATCTTGTACCTTGTTTGTGTTTATAGGCTTTTTTTCGGTATCATTCGTATTTGAGGACCCTTAAACAAATCCTGGGTTTGTTATCGGAACAGTGTAATATGGTTAATATCCGGCAAGCTTCATATGTTTGTTCATCTTGCTTTGTGTGTGTGATGGGGGGGGGCTCAGTTCAGAACATGTACCTTCCCACAACTGGCGACCCGACAAAATGATCCTGGACGACCTTTGTGTTTGTATATCATTTACCTGTACCAGAGGTCTCTACCTGTACACAGCGACCACCTGTCTATACCGACCACTGTTGGTCGGCCACTCAGTTGGTCGTTACAGAGTTCGCGTGACAAGTTCGAACAGAATGATCAAAGTACAGTTGCACTTGCACATGCACTATCAAATCCCACACCCTAAGCCTATCGCGACAAGCTCGTCATAACACCCCCTCACCACCCCCTGCCCCCTTCCCTCCCTCCCCCCTTTACACCTTTGGGAGATGTCGTCACGGCTCATTTATCACGCTCCCCATCAGACGGCAGTGACAGGTGAAGGCCTGGGGCGAGTCAGCGTGAAGTCACTGTGCCAAGACATGGCGGAGCAAGGCCACGACAGCACGGAACTCTATCATCAAAACGTATCATCATTAAAGGTGCAGTCTTTGCCCGTGTAATCCACCATGAAAACCACAACAGAAAACCACCATGAAAACCACATAAAAACACCTGAAAACCACCCTGAAAACCACCACAGAAAACCCATATGAAAACCACCACAGACTTAGGTGCACTTTGCTGTAAGCAGCCTTTGCGTTATCGGTCCTCTCACGGTGTTATATTTGAAGACAGTGCACAACTCAGCCATTAAAATGAGAAAAGGATCATTAAAAGCACAGACCATAACGCGTAAACCACGAAGTAAACCATCACAGGAAATTCAGTGCTAAAGCTTCGTGAAGACAGCTTCGTGAAGACAGCTTCGTGAAGACAGCTTCGTGAAGACAGCTTCGTGAAGCCGACCTCGCCCAAAACATTTAACTTGAAGGCTTTATATATTCTGAAGTGAAGACAGAGCAGAACAAGGCCGCGACAGGACCGAGCAGAACGATCACAACGTGTGCAGCTGCATGGTGATTATTCGTGCGCATCGCTAGCTGTTTGTACTTGTCGGCGATGCACCTCATTGACATATTTGTGCATTTTAGTGTCATCATCCTTTATGGGCTTTTCTCCCTGAGTTAACCTTCGTTTGGCTGAGTTATGTGAAATGGTTTAAACAAAAACAATGCAGGTATTTCAAATAGCAATACCGCATAAATCATTGGAGCACTATAAACTGAGATGTAAGATATTTGAGTTATGTGCAGTTTTTATAATAAAGAAAATAATACATTGCCTGCTTTTGTTCGAAGCGTTTCGATTAGCATCTCGCCCTAGATTTACTAAGCAACTTGTTGACATGGGGGTTTAAACTAAACACCGACCAACTCGTTTACTATTCATGCTATGCCACGATTTAGTTTCTGAATATCCCATGGCAAAATGCATCTGTTCTATCAGCCCCCAAACAAGTCCACTTTCTCAGTTGTCTCTTCTCATCAAACTTTGAGATTCACTCACCCTCTGCTGAATAGCTGTTCACTAGTTTGCCCTTATTTTAGCAAAACAAGACCTTCCTTTAATTATTTCTCGGATTCTGTTTAACCTTTGCCGTGCTTCCTGGGTTCACCTGTACCCAGAGACACACTAAAATCATTGTAACTCTGGAACCATTAAAGGTATCGTTTTGAAATTTTAAGTATCTCTCACACACCTAATTTGCTCTCTGTCTGCAAATTTTTAGTGTGTACATGACAAAACATTAAAATTAATTGATTATGATAATTTACATAAACACTACCGATGGCGCGGGTTCACACAAACCCATACTTTTAAAGAGTAGTGATTGTAACTATCCCTCTGCCGACGGCGCGGGTTCTGCTACACCCATAATTACCAAAGCGGCGGAACAGTGTCTGTCTGCCTGTTTGTCTCCAAGAGACTGTCTGTCTCTCTGTCTGTCTGTCCGTATCTCTCTGTCTGTATGTCTGTTGTCAGTTGCTCTGTCTGTCTGTCTGTCTATCTGTCTATCCGTCTATCTGTCTATCCGTCTATCTGACTGTCTGTCTCTCTCTCTGTCTCTCTCTCTCTGTCTCTCTCTCTCTGTCTCTCTCTCTCTCTCTCTCTCTCTCTGTCTCTCTTACTCTCTCTCTCTCTGTCTCTCTCTCTCTCTGTCTCTCTCTCTCTCTATCTCTCTCTCTTAGTCTCTCTCTCTGTCTCTCTCTCTCTTAGTCTCTCTCTCTGTCTCTCTTTCTTAGTCTCTCTCTCTCTCTTTTTTAGTCTCTCTCTCTCTCTCTTTCTTAGTCTCTCTCTCTCTCTCTTTCTTAGTCTCTCTCTCTCTCTCTCTCTTTCTTAGTCTCTCTCTCTCTCTCTTTCTTAGTCTCTCTCTCTTTCTTAGTCTCTCTCTCTCTCTTTCTTAGTCTCTCTCTCTCTTTCTTAGTCTCTCTCTCTCTCTTTCTTAGTCTCTCTCTCTCTCTCTCTCTTTCTTAGTCTCTCTCTCCCTCTCTTTCTTAGTCTCTCTCTCTTTCTTAGTCTCTCTCTCTGTCTCTTTTTCTTAGTCTCTCTCTTTCTTAGTCTCTCTCTCTCTCTCTCTCTCTTAGTCTCTCTCTCTCTTTCTTAGTCTCTCTCGGCTCTCTCTTTCTTAGTCTCTCTCTCTCTCTCTTTCTTAGTCTCTCTCTCTCTTTCTTAGTCTCTCTCTCTCTCTCTTTCTTAGTCTCTCTCACTCTCTCTTAGTCTCTCTCTCTCTTTCTTAGTCTCTCTCTCTCTCTCTTTCTTAGTCTCTCTCTCTCTCTCTTTCTTAGTCTCTCTCTCTCTCTTTCTTAGTCTCTCTCTCTCTCTCTTTCTTAGTCTCTCTCTCTCTTTCTTAGTCTCTCTCTCTCTTTCTTAGTCTCTCTCTCTCTCTTTCTTAGTCTCTCTCTCTCTCTCTTTCTTAGTCTCTCTCTCTCTCTCTTTCTTAGTCTCTCTCTCTCTTTCTTTGTCTCTCTCTCTCTCTCTTTCTTTGTCTCTCTCTCTCTCTTTCTTAGTCTCTCTCTCTCTCTTTCTTAGTCTCTCTCTCTTTCTTAGTCTCTCTCTCTCTTTCTTAGTCTCTCTCTCTCTCTTTCTTAGTCTCTCTCTCTCTCTTTCTTAGTCTCCCTCTCTCTTTCTTAGTCTCTCTCTCTTTCTTAGTCTCTCTCTCTCTCTTTCTTAGTCTCTCTATCTCTTTCTTAGTCTCTCTCTCTCTTTCTTAGTCTCTCTCTCTCTCTTTCTTAGTCTCCCTCTCTCTCTTTCTTAGTCTTTCTCTCTCTCTCTTTCTTAGTCTCTCTCTCTTTCTTAGTCTCTCTCTCTCTCTTTCTTAGTCTCTCTCTCTTTCTCTCTCTCTTTCTTAGTCTCTCTCTCTCTCTTTCTTAGTCTCTCTCTCTCTCTCTTTCTTAGTCTCTCTCTCTCTCTCTTTCTTAGTCTCTCTCTCTCTCTCTTTCTTAGTCTCTCAGTCTCTCTCAGTCTCTCCCTCCCCCTCTCCCTCCCCTGCAAGAAGTCGGTGAAGGGAGAAACTCGATGCACCCACTGAAGTAGCGCTGTGGGTTTCCCTGAACCCACCCCGTCGTTAGAGAAATAAACGGTAAAAACCCTCTTTCAAATGTATGGGTTCAGACAAACCCGCATCGTCGGGCGTGTGTAGTCAAAAGCGGCATCCGGCAAAGGTTAAACTCAAAGATTATAGGAGCCTGAAGTAATGATGTGAATGCAACACATTGTTTTGCCTCGATCCTCATAAAATCTTGAGTCATGACACGCAAAGAACCTTCCCCCTCCCCTCAAACCAACAGACATTTCACACCTACGCAAGGCCGGGTTGACTCCAAAACAGATAGTTTCACCTGCGCAGGAGGTATTGTTCATCACCGAAACTGAGATGATACCTCACATTACGGTCATTTACCTGAAAGGTAACACTTCCCGGGCCAGGGGTTAGGGGTCTGGGGTTAGGGGTCAGGGATCTGCTGGGTGAGCTGTTTAAAGCGAGTTAAAATTGAAGAGAGAGAGAAAGAGAGAGAGGG
>NC_090246.1:1945507-1996124 GCF_037325665.1 Littorina saxatilis | reverse complement strand
TAAAAAGCACACAAAACAAGACACACAGACACAATAAAGAAAGACAGGCAGGCAGACAGGTCGATGGTGTGAAAGCCAGCCAGCCAGCCAGCCAGCCAGCCAGAAAACTAAACAAAAGATACCAATTGCATCACCACTAATTGCCGTAGTAACAGTATGCACTCTGAACACCACTCAGCATACAAATCCAACTCCGATTCCAAAAATAGCATCCAACTAATCCCTTGCTAAGTGCAATACAATATTTCACTGCGTTGACAATGCCATCTGTTTACACTCGTAGCCAACACCGTGACGAGACGCGCTACCGCCGAATAACAACCTGTCATCGGCAGCCATGCTCCGCTGAGCAACCTGTCGTCTGCTTCGCAACAAATGGTTGTCGTCTGCCGAAAGCCTTTTTTGCAGTACTTTTTGTTGCTTAGCTCGGGGAATTAACGTTTGTTTTATGTCCAGGGAAAAGTGTCGTCTGCGAAAAGTAGAGACTGATCAAACAGACGGTGGGAGTTATTGGCCTTTCCGCAGCAAAATGTGTGTACTGATTGTATTCAACTGTTGTTTGTTTTATTCTCGCAAGTACGCACACATACACACACACGCACACACGCACGCACGCACGCACACACACACACACACACACACATACACACACAAACTAAGCTTCTCTTTTCTTTTTATCCAGTATTGGTGCATGTCTAAACAAAATATCACCTATATCTAAGCTATATCTAAGCAATATTCAAGCGTTATCCCACTTCACTGTGTCACTTTAAAATAGAAAATCAATAATAAAATAGGTTGTCAGTCAGAATTGTGGTGCATTCTGTCAGTGCTGTCAATCATCAGACAAACACCTGGTGCTGTATGCATACAGACATTCTACTGATGTGAAACACAACGCGGGCTTCGATTTGGGCCTGTATTTGTTGTGAAATGCATTGATCAGTCTTCTGCGCAGAACCAGGTAACGCGAATAATGAAAGACCAACAAAATTTAAGACACTGAAGCCATGCAGAATCCAACCAGAATGCTGAACAAAGTCACAACAATGTATAACATTATTATGAAAGTGTGTGTAGTTTTTTTGGAATAATTTGAATTAGTCTCGCTGCAAAAAACAATCACTAGTTGTATAAGAGTCATTCTCCAAAGCTGGTGAATTCTTAGGTCGGTCACTTAAAACGAAATTTTTACAGAAGCAAATGTGGTTAGACCTTTCCCCCTGTTTATGTGGATACAGATATGTTTGAAGAAGCACCCACAGCAAAATGAATGAACATATTTGTATTTTGATATTAAATATAGTGTAATAATGTCAGTAAATCAACAAAAATGGCGTCAGAAAAATGGGAACAGGCTCGGTACATATATTGGAAGCTACGGTCCATTGCCACGATACATTTATTATGCAAGATTTGTTGAAAAGTCACTTTGTGAAACGATAAAGGTTCATTACTGTGCAATTGTTGTTATTTTTTGTGTGTTTGAGACCCCCAAAAATGAAGTTGAAAACAGCCTTACGTACGCATCGAATGTTGTCACGCTCACTTAGATTTTTCCGACCTCTGTAACCAAATAAATTTCTTTATAATCACTAATTTTTTTACGATCAAGTCAACAAGTGCACCTTGAAGATGCAGAAAATGCATTCATTCAACCGAGGACACACTTTGGACGAATTTGATGTCTCAGAGAGTGTTTTGTGTCACACGTGATGGCTTCGTAACGGCCGTTTTCATTATAAGCTAGCATCAATTCAACTGAATGAAAGCATACATTTTCATGTTTGCACCTTTGTTAATCACCCAGCCATACAGATGCGTGACGGTTTTTTTCACAATTTGTCGTGTATAATGACGTAATTCATGAAAAAAGAAGGTGTAGTTGACATTTTGGACGGCTGCGTTCGTAACGCCCTCTGCTACCGGCGAGATGCAGACCCCGATTGCTTGAACTCCTGGGAATCTCACATGACAAGGTTGGTATTATTTTGTCGCTCATTCATTTATAAGCATGTTTGTAAAAAAAATATTAAAATTAAAATCACGCAAGTGTGAATTCCATGAAGTTCTTCAGCCCCACCGGGTTTCGCTTGTCAGTCCTGTAATCTCATGAAGTGAGCGTAACGGCATCTTCGGAATCTTGCGATTTAAAATAAAACCTTTTCTTAAAACAAAGGTGTATGCTCACCTAGAATGCTCATTATGACATTGTATTGCATTCTCAAAAGCGAATATTATGAATTTGATACTTTATCCAGTGACCAAGTTTTGTGCGCACCAGTGACACCAATTAGACGTGTTGTGAATGATGTCTCCGGTAGAAGGCTAATTATCCCCCGGACAATTCCCCCTTGTACATCTGCCCTCTGAACAATTGCCCCTATGACAATTGCCCCCCAGACAAATGCCCCAAACCATGGGCGGACAGTTGCCTCCCCTCCCCCCCCCTCCCGACAACTGCCCCCCGAATACCCCCTCCCTCCCCAGAATCGTGTGTGTGTGTGTGTTTGTGTTTGTGTTTGTGTGCGTGTGTGTGTATGTGTGTGTGTATGTGCGTGCGTGTGTGCGTGTAAGTGTATGTGTGTGCGTCTGTGTTTGTTTCTGTGTGTGTTTTTCTGTGTGTGTTTTTCTGTGTGTGTGAGTGTGTGTAAGTGCGTGCGCGTGTGAGTAGGCTACGTGCGTGCGTGTTTGTGTGTGTGTGTGTGTGTGTCTTTTTGTCCCTGTGTGTCTGTTTGCACGTGCGTGCGTGAAATGTTAACGCGTGCATGCGTGTGTTTTTGAAATGTGTATCTGTGTGCGTGCGTACGTACGTGCGTACGTATGCGTACAGGACGCGGTTCAAGCACCGTTTGGAGAGACCTGCATTATAGTCTGCTTATTCAGTGACACACAAACCCAAACCTGTGTGTGTGTGTGTGTGTGTGTGTGTGTGTGTGTGTGTGTGTGTGTGTGTGTGTGTGTGTGTGTGTGTGTGTGTGTGTGTGTGTTTAAGTGTGCGTGTGTGTGTTTCTGTGTTTGTGTTTTTCTGTGTGTGCGTGCGTGTGCGTGCGTGTGTGCGTGTATGTGTGTGTGTGTGTGTGTGTGTGTGTGTGTGTGTGTGTGCATCAAACGTTCTTAAAGGAATGGTGAATATTAAACTTAAAGCGTTCATTGTAGAAATAATTATAATCATGATAGCAAGAGAAGTGTAAAGCGGTCATGCATAGCATACAAATAAAACACATATAGAATTGCAAGTTAATTTGTTTATATATTTGGACAGTAATAATACAATGCAAAGATTGATACTATAAACATTATATTGCAGGTATTGGACAGAAAGCCTGGTGAGGTGCACTTTGTTTCCATGAGTGGCAGATAAAACACATATGGACAGCACTTGCAGTATTAGTTGCCTTTTGCTTTAAGCTTTATTGTTGTATATCCGGCACATTATGTTGTCAGTTGTTCTTTCGGATTTTTCAAAGTATGGTGTTTGTTTTTGCATAATCTGAATATTGTTGATCACAATAAAATTGATATAATTATACATTTTCTGGTGTTTTTTAAAAATTATATGTGTGATTGTCAAATACGTATTCAACACCTCGTCAAATTCAAGGTTGCTACAACGTTTTCACATTTACGCAGGATCTCTCTCTCTCTCTCTCTCTCTCTCTCTCTCTCTCTCTCTCTCTCTCTCTCTCTCTCTCTCTCTCTCTCTCTCTCTCTCTCTCTCTCTCTCTCTCTCTGAATGTGTGTACATGTCTATTGTAAGTACGTGCCAAGGTATATTTGAAAAAAAAAATTTAACTAATTTTTTTTTTATTATAAAAAAATATTATTAAAAAATTATTATTCTTTTATATTTGTTTTTCTTTCTTTCTTTTTAAACAACTCCTTATACATGCTTGTCAAGCTATAATTAGTACAACATATAATCATTCAATATGACTGCATTATTAACAAATTTGTGTCACGATGATGCGCACGTAATCAGACGGGTACACCCCCTATCAGATACCTGTATTTTGTAAGGAAACGTATTTCTTGCTTTTTAGTTTCTCGCAAACTGTCATTCTGATAACAAAGAACCTTTGAATCAATAATTCAACTCAAATTAGTCAAGTTTTATTTTTGGGCCTTATTCCCACTTTTGTTAACCAGTTTTGGAGAATGACTCATATACACGTGTGTTTTTAAGGATCAACACTATGGTTTGTTGGTTAATTCCTAAGTGTACATTGACTGTGTATTGTAGAAATTAATGATAGAATAAAACAATTTTTAGACAAATATATAGAAAAAATTCTGTCTGGTAAAACTACTGCATGAAGGCTCTACAGAATCCAAGGTACATCACTCACTGTCTGCAGAAATGACTCTAATGGAAGCTGTTCCCTGCCATCATGCACTCAATACTGAAGTGTTCCACTTTCTGTCACTTTCTCTCACTTTCTCTCACGTGTGCTACTTTTGCCAGTAGAACTGATATCACACTGGTTTCAGAATGTGAGTTCAAAAGTGGAACACTTCATTTTAGAATGTAATGCATAATACATGTACGCCCCAATCTGCAGCTTCTACAAGCTGTCGTCCATTTAAAAAAAAAGAAGCTTGTTTCAACATTTATCACAAGCTGTCGTCTGCTTTCCAAACAATATTATACATGAGACGACCTTTAAGGCTAAATACGCGATTCAAGTCAAATGTGTTGCTGTCCTCCGGCTAAGCAACGAGTTTGTTCTGTAACAAATCAGAGCACAGGTTTAAACTGTGTAATATCTCCTTTGCCCTCCGTTGTACGTATAGATGAGTAACTCAGCCCCGGTGTATGCCATAAACTAAAGAAAACTGGAGAGAGTTTTTTTTTGGTCATTGAATTATTCCTTTTGAAGTTCGTGTTAATCAACTGATTTTGGGGAAGAAAACTGCACTGTCTCATATTTGTTGTCACCACGCATTTTGTGCCATACTCTATCTACCTGTCTGTTGCTTGTAATGCACATTATACTTAACATTACACGCGTCTGAGACACCCCCCCCCCCCCCCCCTCTGTCTATCTGTCTGTCTCTCTCTGACTCTCTCTGTCAGTCTGTCTCTGTCTCTCTCCCTCTCCCTCCTCCTCCTTCTCTCTCTCTCTCTCTCTCTCTCTCTCTCTCTCTCTCTCTCTCTCTCTCCAGGGGCGGGGACGTAGCTCAGTTGGTAGCGCGCTGGCTTTGTAGCCAGTTGGTCGCTATCAGCGTGGGTTCGATCCCCACGTTCGGCGAGAGATTTATTTCTCGGAGTCAACTTTGTGCAGACTCTCTTCGGTGTCCGAACACCCCCGTGTGCACACATGCGCACGAAAAAGATCCCACGTTCACAGCGAAAGTCTCAGGGCTTGAAAAACACGAAGACACGCATGCATCATCTCTCGTCTCTGATTATCATGATTGTATCTCGATACTTTGACGCGACAAACCCAATGCTGGTGTGTCGAAGAGGACAGCCACAGCGGGCTTGTTCGAATCAAAGTATCACACCATATCTTCAGCGTATTACCAATACCTGTCCCAATATAGACCAGTTGGTCTAAGAGGACGTTAAACCTTAATAGTCAGTCTCTCTCCCCCCCCCCCCCTCTCTCTCCTCTCGCTGCGGATGAGCGCCTCAGTGTCTGTGACCTGGACGTGGTCCCGCTCTCCAGCCAAGCGGAAAGGCCACAAATAAAAAGGTGGGTGGCTACGCTTCACTTGCATCCGACCACAACAAACACGGCCACCAGACAGCCGGCGAGAGAAGTTCGGCTCCGGAAAGCCCAAAGCGAAAGTGGATGAAATGCAGAGCACACCGTATCGCCTTTCGCCGACATGCTCCACTTGCTCTTCGCCGACACCACCCATGCGACTATAGCGTTCAGAAGCTCGAGTCAGTTTAAGTAACCTCTTTAGAATGCTAATCGTACAGCACTTAAAGCACATCATTGCGTTGGTCATGAGCGTGACTTCTTCAATCCCGCCAACAAGGTGTAGACGCAGTGCGAGTAAGCAAACTATGATTACCTGAGCAAACAGTTACGCCTTGTACCGGCACAGGTGTGAAAATCCACACGGCTATGACCTCAAAAACCTACGTGAGCTCTCCACGCACCGTTGGACACGCGAGTCAAGGTGTGTGACGACCCGCTGTGAGCATGTTTGTGGCTGAGGTCGTCCAGCATGTCAAGAGGGAAGAGGTGGGTCGCGACCTTCACGTGGATTGGGAGGCGTGAGGTGTTTACATCGACATACTTGCTACCGAGGTTGAGGACATCGTTTTGAGTGTGGGTAAGAGGTATTTACATCGACATACTTGCTACCGAGGTTGAGGGCATAGTTTTGAGTGTGGGTAAGAGGTATTTACATCGACATACTTGCTACCGAGGTTGAGGGCATAGTTTTGAGTGTGGTTGAGGCGTGAGACATCTGCATTGGTTATTTTCTACTCTCTACTGAACATGGGGCGAATATGGGACGAAGTGTCACAACTAAAATGGGGCGAATTCCGGGCGAACATGAGGCAAAACGGGGCGAAACGGGGCGAAGTGACTTTGTGCGGAATGGAAATGCATCAACATACATATCTGCTTTTGAAGTGGAGTACATCTCTGAGTTTGGTAAGACATCTGCATTGGTTATTTTTTACTCAAGACAGAGGTCTCAATATGGGGCGAATTGTCACAACAAAACCCCTCATCATAACGACCGAGTTTTGGTTACATTAACAAAGTCGTTAAATAGATGTACCACTGCAGCAATACACACGAAATGAGGAAATGTGACGTAAGCGTCATGAGATACGCAGCAAACTAAAGGGAAATAAGGGGACACCTGCAGGCATTGCACCTAACCACAGAGCATGTCTGAATAGAGTTTAAATAAAGTAATAATAGAGTCTAAAATTGTTTGCATAATATTAAGAAATTGTATGCATAACACTGCATGCATCTCGCCGCGTATCATTTTTTCATCACAGTCTTGCACAGACAAGTAGGCCACACAAGTAGATGGACAGATACCTTTCAGGTTTGAAAGTAGGACTGATTTGAATGACTGTACACCTGCGTACGGACAGACAGACGGACGGACACACATGCAGTCAGACAACCAAACAACACAACGCCGTAACTACACAACAAAGATGGATAACGAATACTTTCAGTTGAAGCAAATAGGAAATGTTACGTACAACAACAACAACAACAACAACAACAACAACAACAACAACAACAACAACAACAACAACAACACCAACACCAACACCAACAAACGCCGTGGAGCTATGTGTAAACTGGAGGCGTGCGGTGTTGTGAATCTATATTTAGTTCAGAAAAAGAGCATACAGGGAAATCTCACAAGTATAGTACATCTGCGTAAGGCATTTCAAAAGTAAGCACAGGACGAATAAAAAACTCGAGAAAGACGCATATCCCGAATCCAGGACATTGCTCTCCAAACCCAGACAAGGACAAGCGACCGACATCGTCCTTTACCATTTCAAAAGGAGAAGGATATTGAACGACTTGCTCAGTAAGTCTTTCAAAGAATAGCATAGCACTTTAAAAAAAAAATAATGGCGTAAGAAAGTAGGCCTCTTAATATAGATAACACTAACAGAATAGACGAACTCCGAAAAAACCTGTCGGGTTTGTATGGGTTGTGAAAGAGTGAATGCCCTTGCTTTTTACTCGGACAAACATTGGAGGTGCCAATCACTAGCGAGGGGTGTGTCGGACAAACATTGGAGGGGCCAATCACTAGCGAGGGGTGTGTCGGACTAACATTGGAGAGGCCAATCACTAGCGAGGGGTGTGTCGGACGGACATTGGAGGGGCCAGTCACTAGCGAGGGATGTGCCGGACGAACATTGGAGGGGCCAGTCACTAGCGAGGGATGTGCCGGACAAACATTGGAGGGGCCAGTCACTAGCGAGGGGTGTGCCGGACAAACATTGGAGGGGCCAATCACTAGCGAGGGGTGTGTCGGACAAACATTGGAGGGGCCAATCACTAGCGAGGGGTGTGTCGGACAAACATTGGAGGGGCCAATCACTAGCGAGGGGTGTGTCGGACAAACATTGGAGGGGCCAATCACTAGCGAGGGGTGTGTCGGACAAACATTGGAGGGGCCAATCACTAGCGAGGGGTGTGTCGGACACACGTGGACAGGAGCACGTGTCAAGGTTTTTTTGTCAGGAAAAAAGCAAGGGCATTCAATCTTTCACAACCCAAACAAATCCGACGGAGTTATTTCCGAAAATCGTCTATTATGTTGTGAATGAGAAAGGTCAAAATGGATAGGCCACGAGGAGCAAACAGGCAATTAATTTAACGAGTCAGATAAATTCCACAGATAATCTGTCAACTCGACGCACATCCGCAACATGAATCTCATCATCGTTTCTCAATATATCTGTTTTGTGCGTAGTTTGTTCACTTTAAAGCACAAACCAGTTGCAAATATGTTAAATGTTTTGTAGTGTGTTCTACCAGAGGCCAAATGTATGCGAAGCTGACAACTAAAGGTTGCATCAATTCTCGGATTAAAGCCCTCCACTGGCCTTTAAACTGATTTCATTCAAAGCAAAAACATGTTAAATACAATTTAGGGGAAGATCCGGAGTGGCGCAGTGGTTAGAGCGCTTACCTCTCACGCTGGAGGTCGTGGTTCGTCCCCCACTCGGGGACAAATACAAATACCCGATTTTTCCGAGCGCTCTCCAGTCCACCCAGCTGGAAATGGGTACCTGACCCTATTCAGGGCCGGGGAAGGCAAAGGCAGCGAGGGAGAGGAGATGGGCACCGCCCTCATAAAAAGCTGGCCCCCAGAAAAGTGGAGATCTCTAACATCTCTCTCCCCTACGACCAGATGGTTATGGGAATACCTACCTACCTATAACTGAGGACCTACATGGAGAAGAATAGTTTGAATGAATCTATACGGGGAGCACTGTCCTCAATTTGAATAAACACACCGCAGTATTTACGATTTTCAGCAAAAGCTCTCAGAAGAATTAACAACCTGTCAACAAGCATCGGCACAATTATGAAAAGGGCTCTTAGAGGCCTCACCAACTGAACAAAAAGTTAAATGGAAAGAGGGAGAAAGCAGAAGACTCAATCAAGTAGGGATACGTCGCCAAAGGAATTAAGAATTTACCACTTCAACAGTCACGAAAACGTGACGTTTCTCAGATGTTTCTAACATTGTCAGCTGCCTATTACAGCGTTGGAACCCAACCAGAAGAGATTTAGATGCTTATGGTTTGGTCACCCAAGCCAATTTAACTTTTAGTCTCGGTTTGACAACATCCTGTCAATTATAATCCAGATACAACAAGCTCTGGAATAGCATGGCTTTCATTGAAATATGTGATCGTAAAAAAGGTTATAAAAGATCAGGTGAAGAAATAAGGAGATTGAATGACACTTGATTGCACAGACCACATCAAGCAACACAGTTTTAACCAAGTCTTTGTGGGATATAACTGAAAGCGCAGGTGGCTGCCTGAAAGCTTTGAATTCTTCATGAAAGAAATATACGCGTCTACATAATCAATCAATCAATCAATATGAGGCTTATATCGCGCGTATTCCGTGGGTACCGTTCTACGCGCAGGGATTTATTTATTTTCATTTTTATATTTTTTATTTTATGCAATTTATATCGCGCACATATTCAAGGCGCAGGGATTTATTTATGCCGTGTGAGATGAATTTTTTTTTTACACAATACATAAGTGTAATATATATTTTAAAGTGTCACGTGAACTTTTCTTACTAAATTCCTAATCTGCATATAGGGTGTAAAAAGTTGAGTAAGAATGTATGTGAAACGTAAAAGGTTTACTCTTTACACAAAGCATTGTTTCATAGATGTGCATTAGCACCCCTATTCTAGGACAAACCCCCTCCGCCCTCCCCCCCCCTCCCCCAATACACACACATTGTAAGACCTCCGCCCTTTTAAGGCTGTAGGTTTCCAGATTTTCCGTTCATAATAACTGAAAATCAATCTCCATTTAAGACTCACTCCCTTTCAAGAATTGATTTTTATTCAAAACCAATGGAGTCTTACAGGGGTGTGGGGTTGGGGGGAAGGGTCCACTGTGTTTCTTAACATGTTGCATATATCATTTGACATGCAATGGTCCACTGTGTTTCTTAACATGTTGCATATATCATTTGACATGCAATGGTCCACTGTACTTCTTAACATGTTGCATATATCATTTGACATGCAATGGTCCACTGTGTTTCTTAACATGTTGCATATATCATTTGACATGCAATGGTCCACTGTGTTTCTTAACATGTTGCATATATCATTTGACATGCAATGGTCCACTGTGTTTCTTAACATGTTGCATATATCATTTGACATGCAATGGTCCAATCTTTGCCCAAAAGGGTTGATGTGGGTTAGACATTACTGCTGTTGAATTGACAGAAGAAACAAAACATAAACAACTGTAAAATGCTTAAAGGCGATATCACACAAGCAGAAACATGATGTAACCCGAAACAAGGCTTAAAGTCTCTGCAAGCCTGGTCCCTTTCTCACACACAATTAAATGACCCGAAAAAATTGAATGACAAAAAAACAACAACAAAATGAATGACACAGCAGTAGTGCATTGCATCCTCTGAATACTTAGAGCTCGTGTTTCACAAAGCTTCCATAAAACCGTTTTGTTGGTGCAAAGTACAAGAAGACGTGAAAAAGATTTCACAAGATAAGGACATTAAAACCCCAGTCCAATACTGCCTTAGGAGTTTTAAGTTTCACACTGTCTTTTCATGGCACCCAGAATAATGGCCACGTTTGTAATTTCACACCGTGGATAGAGCGAGACCATGGGGTCGTTGTGTGGTGTCTGTGCATTGCTTCACAGCGAAAAGAGCTTTGTACATGAATATAATTATATTTTCAGCACGGGGATAAAGCTTGGGGCAAGAGAATCATATTAGTTTTACGTTTGTTTAGGCAGATGAGGTAGGACAGAGCACACACACGCACGCACGCACGTACACACACACACACACACACACACACACACACCTACACACCCACACACACCAACACACACACACACACACAGCTTCGTGCAAAAGACATGCCAAGTTTTAAATTTTGGGGCGACTTCGTGCAAAAGAATTGCCAAGCTTTTAATTTTGGGTCGACTTCATGCAAAAGATATATGCCAAGCATCACATCTGATGCCAACAACATCAAGCTAACGGCATCCGCACGCAAAGAGGAACAAAGAGCAAACTCAGTTCTACAACCCAGTCATAACAGAAACAAATCCAAAGAGAGAAACAAGCCCCCAAAAGAACAATCGTTTAAAACATAAAATCACCCAGTAAAAAACAAACAAGAAGGGCAAAGCCCACACGACTCACATGCTGAACAGACCTTGATCTTTCTTTCAGAATAATTTTACAATAAAACTGAGAAAAACAATATTTATTCAGTAAACATTTCAACTTTGAAGGACCCTGTGACCTTGACCTTGAAGTGAGGTCAAGTTGCCAAACATGTTTCTGAAGATCTAATGTATTTCCCTCACACATATGTAGTTTTGGAAGAGTTATTTTCAATAGTTCAAGGTCAAGGTCACTTCAAAATATATACATTTCAACTTTGAAGGACCCTGTGACCTTGACCTTGAAGTGAGGTCAAGTTGCCAAACATGTTTCTGAAGATCTTGTAACCATACACCATCAGGCCACAATTGGTGTTGATAGACTTAATAGTGTCCAAGAAATATACAATGTTAAAGGTTTCACAGACGGACGGGGGGGACGGACGCCCGGACGCCCGGAAGGACAGGCGGACGATGTCGGTGAGTATATAGACTCACTTTTGTAAGTATAATGTATTTCCCTCACACATATGTAGATTTGGAAGAGTTACCTTCCATAGTTCAAGGTCAAGGTCACTTCAAACTATGTATACAATCCAACTTTAAAGGACCCTTGCGACCTTGACCTTGAAGCAAGGTCAACCAAACTGGTGAACAAAGATAGGGCTTACATTGCCCTGTATAGCATACATAGCTAAGGTTGCCATTCTCGATAACTTCAAAAAAAAATGCGAAAATGTGAAAAATTGTCGTTTTTAAGACAACAATTACGGCCCCTGTGACCTTGAACTTGAAGTGAGGTCAAGTTGCCGCACATGTTTTTTGAGATCTTGTAACCATACACCATCAGGCCACATCAGGTGTTGATAGACTTAATAGTGTCCAAGAAATATCCAACGTTAAAGTTTTCCGGACGGACGGACGGACGGCGGGACGGACGGACGGACGACTCGGGTGAGTACATAGACTCACTTTTGCTTCGCATGTGAGTCAAAAATCTAGAAAAAACATCACTTTGCGAACATTGACACCCAAAGGCTAAGCTCAATAACTTTTTTTCTTTTTTCTCCAAACCCTTCCCTCAGGAAGCCAAACTATGCAGACATTGTGGGCAAACACAGTCTCCAAGTTATTCAAAAAGGACCCCCAAGAACTCCTGGCTCCCACAAGCGAGAAATAATGTGAGTGTGCCCCATGGAAAAACTGTCGGTTGACATGGACATTATAAAGACATTTTGTGCTGTGATTCATAGACCGGGGACCCTCTCTCGCCCCTTATTTCAGAGGCCACTACAACTGTATTTTTTCTTCTTCAAGAATCCCTCCCCTTCAGTCGACCACCTGAGGTTTTTATCAGACGCTGAGGATAAAGACAGAGATGGGGGGGCCTAGATTACACTACACAACCTTTCATGCCCAACTTGGACTGGCCGAGACTTGAAACACATTTGTCATAAATTTGATTTCCATTTCCATTCACATGTGAGCCGTTTATCGACGGTTTGTTGCTTTGTGTGTGTGTTTTACTGTGGGGTTCTTGTGCATTCCTCTCCTGTCGCAAGGGGATGGTTTACTGTGCCCTTCCTTTGCTCCTCTGTTGCCTGAATTGTTACAATAATACCCTTTCCCTTCGAGCCTTATGCCTTGTTTACTACCTAAACCCACAAAACAAACGTGAATTCTATGTTTTGTAGGCCATATTATAATACACACATTCTGTTTTCGGTCGACACGCAGAACAATTGTGCTAATTTCAGCTTGTTATAACTGGTCTTGATAGAACTCGGTTTAGCTTGAAATTTCACAAAAAGTGTGTGTCGATTGCGCACGTTGAATCTCAGTACAATGTACTATCTATACTCAAGAATGAATAAGCGTGCAGCACGCACAGTCTGAAGAATCTCAACCTGTCTTCTGTGTGTGCTTGTTTGCTGCTACAGTGGTACCCACCTTTACGGCCACCTAAACCCTGAGAAAATCGTATCTGAAAAAAGCGGGAGAGTCTTAAAATAAATGAACTTGACGTAAATTCACAGACGTCACGAACGGAAAGTATGAGAAAGGTGGGTCTTAAATCGGGAAGGAAGGGCGGAGGGAGGGGGGGGGGCACTGTATACCTGTGTGTACGCTTGCAGGCTTGCCTGTACAAGTATGTTAATTGCTTGTATGCTTGCAATTTGTCTACCTGTCCATCTGTTGTCACTTAAGATCCGGACTTCTTCCGCTGTTGTATGCCCTTCTTCCGATCCCATGAATGCTCACTGCCATAAATCCTTCCTGCTCGTCTAAGACTTCCTTTCAAGTTTTATATTTGCAGAACTGAAGCATTGTCCTCTCAGTGAAAAGGTACAGTGTGTTGCAAATCAAGTTCGCAAACCAAGACCATGAAACCTCTGCTTCGAAAAAGCCAACACTCGGTGATAAATCCCTTGGAACAAATGTGAACGTTGTTGGCCAAGTCTTCACCCTAAAATTATGCCTTTTTCGACGGAAGACTGGGTTGTTTCCACACGGCGATTTTCACCCCATGAATTGCAGTAAAGATATAACAAGTCGCGTCCAAGGCGAAAATACAACATTTAGTCAAGTAGCTGTCGAACTCACAGAATGAAACTGAACGCAATGCCATTTTTCAGCAAGACCGTAATACTCGTAGCATCGTCAGTCGACCGCTCATGGCAAAGGCAGTGAAATTGACAAGAAGAGCGGGGTAGTAGTTGCGCTAAGAAGGATAGCACGCTTTTCTGTACCTCTCTTTGTTTTAACTTTCTGAGCGTGTTTTTAATCCAAACATATCATATTTATATGTTTTTGGAATCAGGAACCGACAAGGAATAAGATGAAAGTGTTTTTAAATTGATTTCGACAATTTAATTTTGATAATAATGTTTATATATTTAATTTTCAGAGCTTGTTTTTAATCCAAATATAACATATTTATATGTTTTTGGAATCAGAAAATGATGGAAAATAAGATGAACGTAAATTTGGATCGTTTTATAATTTTTTTTTTCTTTTACAATTTTCAGATTTTTAATGACCAAAGTCATTAATTAATTTTTAAGCCACCAAGCTGAAATGCAATACCGAAGTCCGGGCTTCGTCGAAGATTACTTGACGAAAATTTCAACCAATTTGGTTGAAAAATGAGGGCGTGACAGTGCCGCCTCAACTTTCACGAAAAGCCGGATATGACGTCATCAAAGACATTTATCAAAAAAATGAAAAAAACGTCTGGGGATTTCATACCCAGGAACTCTCATGTCAAATTTCATAAAGATCGGTCCAGTAGTTTAGTCTGAATCGCTCTACACACACACACAGACACACACACACATGCACGCACGCACATACACCACGACCCTCGTCTCGATTCCCCCCTCTACGTTAAAACATTTAGTCAAGTTTTGACTAAATGTAAAAACATGTGTGAATAAGAGACGGTTGAACGCGGGTTGTTTAGTACAGCGCCTAAACAGATTGTTCGATGGTCTCAGCTTAGCCCACAAATTGACACTTGGGTGGGTGGCGGCTTGTTTGTTTGTTTGCTTAACGCCCAGCCGACCACGAAGAGCCATATCAGGGCGGTGCTGCTTTGACATATAACGTGCGCCACACACAAGACAGAAGTCGCAGCACAGGCTTCATGTCTCACCCAGTCACATTATTCTGACACCGGACCAACCAGTCCTAGCACTAACCCCATAATGCCAGACGCCAGGCGGAGCAGCCACTAGATTGCCAATTTTAAAGTGTTAGGTATGACCCGGCCGGGGTTCGAACCCACGACCTCCCGATCACGGGGCGGACGCCTTACCACTAGGCCAACCGTGGGGTGGCGGCTTGTACTTTTGCCTGAACCCCCTCCCTCCCCCCCCTTCAAATGTACCTTCAGAATGGACATTCAGTTCTCCGATTCCTTCCCTGCCCTCCCCCTACTCTCTTTCTCTCCCCTCGTCCCTTAAAGTATACCTTCAGAAAGGACATTCAGTTCTCAGATTCCTTCCCTGCCCTCCCCCTACTCTCTTTCTCTCCCCTCGTCCCTTAGAGTATACCTTCAGAAAGGACATTCAGTTCTCAGATTCCTTCCCTGCCCTCCCCCTACTCTCTTTCTCTCCCCTCGTCCCTTAGAGTATACCTTCAGAAAGGACATTCAGTTCTCCGATTCCTTCCCTGCCCTCCCCCTACTCTCTTTCTCTCCCCTCGTCCCTTAGAGTATACCTTCAGAAAGGACATTCAGTTCTCCGATTCCTTCCCTGCCCTCCCCCTACTCTCTTTCTCTCCCCTCGTCCCTTAGAGTATACCTTCAGAAAGGACATTCAGTTCTCCGATTCCTTCCCTGCCCTCCCCCTACTCTCTTTCTCTCCCCTCGTCCCTTAAAGTATACCTTCAGAAAGGACATTCAGTTCTCCGATTCCTTCCCTGCCCTCCCCCTACTCTCTTTCTCTCCCCTCGTCCCTTAGAGTATACCTTCAGAATGGACATTCAGTTCTCCGATTCCTTCCCTGCCCTCCCCCTACTCTCTTTCTCTCCCCTCGTCCCTTAAAGTATACCTTCAGAAAGGACATTCAGTTCTTCGATCCCTAACCCCCCCCCCCCCTCTCTCTCTCTCCCCACTCCTTCAAATCTACCTTCAGAAAGGACATACGGGCAGATCACCCTTACCCTCCCTCGTCACCTCTCTCCCCTCGCCACTCAAAGTGTACCATGAGAAAGGACATTCAGTTCGCCCTCAATACGAATTGTGTTAGCTTTCTAAAACGAGCCATTTATTGCCAGCTTAAAGTACCGCGCGCTAAGAAATAAAGCCGACCAGAGCATACAGGGGGACTACAATAGGGAGGGGGGGGGGGCGCCCTCAAGGTGTTTCTTTCCCACGTCCCCCCAAAAGGTGAGCTAGCTGTTGGTCCAGCGGTCTTTGGTCGAGAACCCGTCGAGAGTGTCAATGCGTGGAATGTGCTAACTGTAAGGAGTCCAAACAAACCTTTTCTCTCCCGACCCTCCAATGCCGTCGCAATGAATTGTACCGGGACCGCGTGTATCTACAAGTCACTGTGGCTACTGTGGGATTTAGAGTGAGGGGAAGGAGTGAGGGGAAGGAGTGAGGGCGGGTGGGGCTGGGGTGGTATACTACAGTGGTACCCTCTTTTCAGGCCGTCACAGATCCGAGAGTCTTAAGATAAAAATGAATTTGCAGATGCTATGAAGAAAAAATCGGAGAAATCACTGTTCTTCGGAGAGTAAGGTCTCCAAGAGAAAGGCTCACTGCATCTTCCTGGCCAGAGGACAATTTGTCTCTGCTGCTCTGTGAGGATAAGAAAGACAGGGAGATTTGACTGAGGGGATGGGGGAGGGTGGGTGGTGGTGCAAGGGTGAGAAGCAGGGGTATGATGAAGTCTGTGAAGGAGACTTGAGAAGCAGGGGCAGGTGGGGGGTAATTTCTCATACAAGCTTCTAGGGCAATAAAAGTTGGACTAAATCCCCTCTTCAGTCACTACAAAAGACACAAGCGACTTTCAAACGGACTTTCTAAACCCAAAACGGGTTTTTGTCCATCGACATCTTACCTGTCCCAGCACAACACAACACACACATAATCCCGGCTTTTGACAGACAAAGTTTATGTTCGTGTTTTTATTACCCTTTTCCCTATCTGTTTACGTCCAGAGAAAGAACGTGCAAGCAATGGTTCATACAAATCTGACCCAGGCCATTCGGAACGGCAGATAAATTAAGTCACAGGGACCCTAAAGTGCTTTTTATTTCATCCATAACATAGGCAGTCTCCGCCTACGAGTCAAAGCACATCCCGTGTAAGAATGCAGGCATTGACGCTGCTACCAAATGTGACATGAAAATTATACACCTTGCGGCTTGCTCCAAGTCCTGCCCCTTTTCTTGGCACTTCGTTCTTAATTATACAGGTACTCGAGAAGTCATTCACATTTCCTCCTTTGTCAAAATGTCGAACACAAGTACTTTTTATTTAAGGTACAGGTTCCTTCTTTCTTTCTTTATTTGGTGTTTAACGTCGTTTTCAACCATTCAAGGTAATGTCGCGACGGAGGTACAGGTTAAAGTGTAGTTTGAGGCTGAGGATTTCAGTTCAAACAAATTTGGTTTTCAAGACATTTCAAAAACTTGGGTTCTTAAAATACTAAAAATTGTATGAGTAACGATGGTGTTCGATGTGGCGAAACAGATGTCAGAGATTCTAATGTTTCGAACATTGCAAAACATGTCCCATTTCCTAAAATTCAGTTCAACATACCAAACAGTAATTTGCAACATCATTTGGGATGGTACACTCTGGGGTTTCCACTAGTTCTACTTCAATTTGAACCCCGTTCTTCTAACAATGACCAGATTCTCTGTCCTGCCATGTACATGACTTCTGCAATGTTGTCATCTTTGTTAGCGTCTTACGCGATGCAGACATCATATTTTGTGCGGGCAGTTACGTCAAGCAAAGCGGTCCTGCGTTCTTCAATGCGGTAAGCTTACTTAATTCAGCCGGAACTTGACTTCGCGAAGTCTTTTTACCCAAAAACAGTGCCAAAGCTTCGTGCAGCGATTCGTCTTCGCCCACTGGAACGCCGAAGAAGAAGAAGAAGAAGAAGAAGTCTTTTTACCCCCCAAAACAGTGCCAAAGCTTCGTGCAGCGAGTCGTCTTCGCCCACTGGAACGCCGAAGAAGAAGAAGAAGAAGAAGAAGTCTTTTTACCCCCAAAACAGTGCCAAAGCTTCGTGCAGCGATTCGTCTTCGCCCACTGGAACGCCGAAGAAGAAGAAGAAGAAGAAGAAGAAGTCTTCGCCCAATTTATATCAGGCTTTAGCCACGTGAAATCAGTGGAGTAGGGTTGGGCAGTTAAACCCCTTGTTGTTGTTGGTTTTGTCCCTGCGGTGTCTGTCAACAAAGCAGATCTTTCGCTTTTCAGTATGTCTAGACTTCAAGTCCCAAAGTCAGATACACATTGCCACTTTAGTCTGGTTTCTCCTTCACCGGAGTCAACGATAAAGTGCTGTTCACATGGCCGATTCACAACCAACTTTCATCCAAGTTTTTCAGTTACAAGTCGCCCAGATTTTGGCAAGGTTAAATCGTCGAGAAATTGGTAAACTTCAGTTTTCTGACTAAAAAATCGCCCAAATATCGGTTGGAAATTGGTTGAAAATAGGCCACGTTAAGAACACTTAAGAAGAAGGTCAACAGCTCCCAAGCCGAGCACCATTCACCTGTACATCTTCAGTGCAATGATTCACCCAAAATGTCCACCTCCAGTGATTTAACACCGCCAGAGGGCAGTGATAGCGGGGAGGACGTTCGCCTCCCAGAACAGCCAGGCCCGATGGTGAGGGAGATGTATGTGTGAGATTGCCCCCTCCTGCACCACTTGGCCTTTCGGACGAGATGGCAATCTCTCTCATACCGCCGGGCGACTAGTACAGTGATGGACGAAGAAAAGTACAAGGATGAAAATAATGGGGGCGGGGGGGGGGGGGGGGATGAAGGAAGTTAAAAAATCAGGGGGTTCCTGATCGAAAATTCGCACTTGCGAAACCACTTGTCACTTTTATTCAATGGAATTTGGACATCAATACAAGGAAGGAGAACACTTACATTACATACCCGGACGCACCTGAACTATTTAATAACCGCTTGTTTACTGTCAGCTTGGTGAAAAGTCAAAGCAACAGGTAGTTTCGCAAGGGACAATTTTACTCTATTGAATCGGACATTTCAACAAACGCATAATGATATGCACAAAAGATGCAATTAGCCACGTGCATGCACATCGTTAAGCGCACATGCACATTGGACCTCTGCAAACACAAGAGCTGATAGTCCTTCGTTATACCCTTCACCGGTAAAACGTTTGTGATTTGACCCAGAGTTCAAAATCATCCACCCCCACCCCCACCCCCCATTTAATAACTGAAGTCATTACCCTTCAAAAGAAAGAACAACATACCCAGAGACCGAAACAGAAGAGATGCAAAACGTCGGTCAACGATATATATTTGCCACTGATACCGGTTGGAAAATCCCGGCAGGCGGATGGAATGACGTATGTGGGAGTAAAAGATCATATCAGTGACAACTGCCGCGTCATTGTGTTTTCAGTAAAAAGCGCATGTTAGCACCTGCTATCTCTTTGTAAGAGGAGTCTTCGTTCGGCGTATCGAAACTTCTTTATTCTCAATCTACAGCCTTTGTTACTGTTTCCTTTGTAGCATCATGTTCTTTTGATAAATGACAACTGAGGCCATATCTCCGAGAGTCTGCTCAGTGCATTCCCGGGATGACAGATTCATGGCGTTTTGCCAGTTAATGGTGCTAGTGGTTGCCAAGGAAACGTCACATGTATTTTTATGTGACAGAGCAACCCGTCGGTTTTAAATAATGACTTTGTTTAGACACAGAAATTCATGCAGCGTCAGTACTAATTTCTGCTTAGTGTTTACTGACAGGGATTTTGGGTGTATAAATCTGTCTAACTGGTGACAGATTGTTTTCTAAGGATCGAAAACAGCTGTAATCATGTTAGACAACATAGCCTTCCTGTCAAAGAGAGCGCGAGAGAGAGGAGGGGTGATGGGGGGGGGGGGGGGGGGGCCGGGGCTCTTCAGCACGTGTTAATTTTGTATGTCTACTTGCTCAAAATAAGGCTGCACAATGAACTGTACATATGTCAACAATACAAAGAGTAACTGATTTTGAACATCGTCAAAGTTGACAATGACAAAACAAGACTTCGGCGACTTTGAATAGTGACCGTCAACGCGCTAAGGTCAAACGCGGCACACACTCTGTGCGATAAGATGCAGCATTAACACTGTGGCGATCATCCCATCTACTGAAAGGTGGTGGCTAGGTGAAAAAAAGGATGGAGGAGGTTGTTTGGATCTTGGTCAGCCTATACAATTTGGCTTTGCGCAGAATCGGGATCACGGACTTACAAGAACAAGATACAGGTCCGTGACCGGGATGAAAGGGGACATGACGTCAACGCTTCTCGTTATGAAAATAATTATTACAAGTACATGTACCGAGAAAGGGTATTGACAAACCTTGAGTCGTGGTAGTGGGCAGCTACAGACATTCGAATCCAGGTCATCTATGGGAAAAATGATTTTTGTTTGTTATTGTTATTGTTGGCATGGTGATTAATGCTGCTGCTGTCAACATATGTTTATCTTTGGTTGCTCCTTTTCCACACAAAAAAGCAACAGGAAAACTCGAACTTTTGGTGTGAGTAAATACTGAACTGAGCAAAAATGCTAAACTATAGAAATTCTTCTTCTTCTTCTTCTTCTGCGTTCGTGGGCTCAAACTCCCACGTACACTCGTGTTTTCTGCACGAGTGGAATTTTACGTGTATGACCGTTTTTTACCCCGCCATTTAGGCAGCCAGACGCCGTTTTCGGAGGAAGCATGCTGGGTATTTTCGTGTTTCTATAACCCACCGAACTCTGACATGAATTACAGGATCTTTTTCGTGCGCACTTGGTCTTGTGCTTGCGTATACACACGGGGGTGTTCGGACACCGAGGAGAGTCTGCACACAAAGTTGACTCTGAGAAATAAATCTCTCGCCGAACGTGGGGACGAACTCACGCTGACAGCGGCCAACTGGATACAAATCCAGCGCGCTACCGACTGAGCTACATCCCCGCCCAAACTATAGAAATGATCGACTATATTTAGAACCAAGCCTATGGACACAAAATTAAAAAGATAAATATGGTGCACGATTAAAAAAAACCACGAATAAATATGTAGAAGTAGTGCAATTGGAAATTGCTTTTTGGACATAAACAAGGCCAATGTCAATGACAAGCAGAATTCCAATATAACCACGTCATCTAGCTGATTCCAAACAAAAACCTTAAAGCCTACTTAAAGGAAACTAAGACTGAAATGATACCACTTGTGTTTTCAATGTAATTCCAATTTCAACCACAAAGAGCTATATGTTGGAAGAAACTTTCGAGGGGCAGTTGGGCGGAAAACACGCACTTCAACATTTCTTAAAGTCATCGACAACGACAGAGTCTAAACACATGTCAACACAGACGAGTTAAGAAGAAGAAGAACTCGCGCACAATACCTTCGCGATGGTTTACAAAATAGCACGAGGAGAAAAAAGGTCCAGAGTGCTGAAAGTAGTTCCCGGGGCTCGAAAACTGCCTGGGCATTGTGGTGAGCGCTTTTGATGTGAATTCGTCGAGATGCGTTACTTTTGGTCGAGCAGATACATTACGGGAAAGGCATTGTGCCAGACAAAAAGTGGGGGCATTGGAGGTATCAGATGTCTACCCCTTTCATCTCGCACCATCAAAGCAGCGAAAAGTCCAATGTCGTAAAATGTAACCTGGGATTGGAAGAGGTGACCCTGGCCTGGTCACGTGATTGTCTGCCAAAAAGCGTTATCTTCTCTATCTGTATATATTTCACTTAGAGCTTTTGAGCATGTGTTATGGCGATTTTCTGTAGATGTGTACAGTTTTTGTTTGTTTTTACATTTAGTCAAGTTTTGACTAAATGTTTTAACGTAGAGGGGGGAATCGAGACGAGGGTCGTGGTGTATAGGCGTGTGTGTGTGTCTGTGTGTGTGTGTGTGTCTGTCTGTGTGTGTGTGTAGAGCGATTCAGACTAAACTACTGAACCGATCTTTATGAAATTTGACATGAGAGTTTCTGGGTATGAAATCCCCATACGTTTTTTTCATTTTTTTGATAAATGTCTTTGATGACGTCATATCCGGCTTTTCGTGAAAGTTGAGGCGGCACTGTCACGCCCTCATTTTTCAACCAAATTGGTTGAAATTTTGGTCAAGTAATCTTCGACGAAGCCCGGACTTCGGTATTGCATTTCAGCTGAGTGGCTTAAAAATTACTTAATGACTTTGGTCATTAAAAAACTGAAAATTGTAAAAAAAATATTTTTTTTATAAAACGATCCAAATTTACATTCATCTTATGCTCCATCATTTGCTGATTCCAAAAACATATAAATATGTTATATTTGGATTAAAAACAAGCTCTGAAAATTAAATATATAAAAATTAATATGAAAATTAAATTTTCGAAATCAATTTAAAAACACTTTCATCTTATTCCTTGTCGGTTCCTGATTCCAAAAACATATAGATATGATATGTTTGGATTAAAAACACGCTCAGAAAGTTAAAACGAAGAGAGGTACAGAAAAGCGTGCTATCCTCAGCGCAAGTACTACCCCGCTCTTCTTGTCAATTTCACTGCCTTTGCCGTGAGCAGTGGACTGACGATGCTACGAGTATACGGTCTTGCTGCGTTGCATTGCGTTCAGTTTCATTCTGTGAGTTCGACAGCTACTTGACTAAATGTTGTATTTTCGCCTTACGCGACTTGTTTAAGTTATCTTTTGCCGCAAGGAAAAGAAACTGATGTAGTGCAATGATTTGTAAGCATATATTTTTTAACAGCCGTGAATCAGCTGAAAATGTATTAGAAAGAGCATTCAGCCGTAAGTGCATGCCTGATAATTTACGCCAGAGAGACTCTACATGTGGTAATTGTAATGAAATGTGATGGGAAATGGTGTGCTAAGCACCGCACCCTTTTCTTTATCTAAAACTTATCATCTCCTCTCTTTAACATTTAGTTATCGTCCCCACCTTCTCTATTGCACAACCACGAACTAACAAGAATGTCATAGGACACAAACAAGCTATAGCCCCCTCCCTTTTTCTCATACACACACACACACACACACACACACACACACACACACACACACACACACACACTTTGAAGTGTATCCAACCTATGAGTCACCTATCACATTTCTTTATTTAAAAAAATTACGCACTGATTCCTGTGAACAAAATAGGTTCCAATTTGGTGTCTGCATGGTCTCTGCTGGGATCTGTCATTCAAGAAAACAAAATCTGCTTCGAAGGGTTTCTTTCTTTGCATTAATAGGCATCTTTACACTATCCAAAACCCACTCAATTTAACTACACAAGTCACAAGTTTGGGTATAGAAGCACGAATAAAAAGAGTGCAATATTTTGTATTAGAGTACACACTTTTAAATCCTATCCTATTTCTCGTTACGAAATTGACCTTTTTTCGCGGGTGAAAACTTTCATGTGTTATCGTATTTCTTGTCACAAAATTCAAAAAGGTGCGATCTCCATCTTCCATTATCAAAAAATGTTAAGATCTTGCCAAAGAAATCAATTCACTTTTTTTCCCCTCGATGAAGTCACGTTGTTTATAGGTTTTACATGTAGAAGGAAACACGTACTCTTGGCTTTCAAAGGGGTACAAAAGCTACAAGTAAAGCAATGACAATAGTTGCTGCAGTCAACCAGATTCCCCCCTCCCATAGAGATAACCCAAATCACGAGCCATCCGACAGGGACGATTTGACCCATTGCCATCTGAACGAGAAAAATCTGGGGCTGTCGACAGGCGGCTCTTCTGACTATGGCCAGCCTCCGATAATACCAGACCAGACAGATGATAATCTCATTGAATCAAACTCCAAGGGTGACCCTGGCCACTGCACAAGTTCAGACCAATTTAGGGCCACATTTCCCCGTCACACTTAACTGTCTGTCTGGAGCAACTTCATTCTTAAAACATCCTTCATCCGTGACGCTGCCTTCACAGACACGCACGCAAACGGCACACACACACACACACACATTCACTGAAACACACACACACATTCACTGAAACACACACACACACACACACACACACACACACACACACACACAGTGAAACACACATACACCCCCCACACACACACACACACAGGCAGACACAACGCTCTTCCTCTCCTCTACCTCCTCCTCTTCCTTCTCCTCCTTCTCTTCAAAAGCATTCTAATCCTTTTCCTGCAAGCAGTTTATTTGATTATCCCCTCTCCCAGGCACTCTTTCTCCACTAGGGAGGTCCCCAGCACAGCGATTCCTGCGTTCCGACCTCTTGACCCCATCGTACAATGAGAACAATATCGATTCGAGAGCAGGCCTGCCAATACAGCGCTGTTCTTTCTACTAGCCACGCCTCCTCCAAAGCCACGGCTCATCACGTGACGGCGTGCAGCACGTGCAAACCACTACGCGCTGTTTCCGGCAGCGGCCGTCCGCGAAGAGTGGCGAGAGGTCCCGAACAATGCCGAGTGTCGCCTGAGTGGCAGGCCGGGCAGGTAGAAATTGACGAGACAGGCCCAGGCTTTTCATCCCTTATTGTTCTCCATTTCTGTCGCTTCACTTTCACTTTGTGGGGGGTGCTCTGTGCGGCTTAAGAAGGAATGGTCGTCCAGGCCGTGAACTTATTGACTTCATTCTTCAAGGGGCCTCCCGTTTGTTTGATTTTGTACTGTCTATGAATTCTTCGCTGAGGAGTTTATTTCGGACAAGCCGAATTTCTGAACTGCAACTTTCAAAACCTAAAAAGTCTCGTGCATGCTGTTATTGCAAAAATGGCAAGAAATATTTTCAGAAATAACCGGAAATCAAACAGGCCAATTTGTTATAGCTGTTTGAATTTATGGAGACAAGATCTCAGAAGGCCCGACAAACTCATATGAGATGGGAAAAGAGAAAACAACAAAATTCATATCATGCCAAACAAACGACAGCCAACAAGTGCGCAAACGAACATATCAGCGCACGATCAAATAATAAACAAAGAATGAAACTTAAAATGAAACTTAAAATCATACAAAAATACAAGAATAAACCACGAACGAATAAACAAATGAGCAAATGAGAAATCTGAAGATATTTTTACATGGATCATCAACACTTCCTTCAACGTTCGGCACATTGGGACTCCCTTTAAAGACCAAACGTTTTACGACTTTCTTTCTTTATTTGGTGTTTAACGTCGTTTTCAACCATTCGAGGTTATATCGCGACGGAGGTAAGGGGGGAGATGGGATAGAGCCACTTGTCAATTGTTTCTTGTTCACAAAAGCACTAATCAAACATTTGCTCCAGGGGCTTGCAACGTAGTACAATATATTCCCTTACCGGGAGAACACAAGTTTCCAGTGCAAAGGACTTAACATTTCTTACATACTGCTTGACTAAAATCTTTACAAACATTGACTATATTCTATACAAGAAACACTTAACAAGGGTTAAAGGAGAAACAGAATCCGTTAGTCGCCTCTTACGACATGCTGGGGAGCATCGGGTAAATTCTTTCTCATCCCAACCAATATGGGACTCCCCCTAACCCGCGGGGGGCGCTTTACAACTTATCCCCTTCAGATTTCTTAATTTTCCATATTTTCTGTTGATAAACCGCCTGTAAATTTACCTCCATTTTTAGACCTATGTTTGTTTATATATGATGTTCTTAAAAGAACGGTTCTACTGTACACAATTAATGGCTAAAAATTGACATTCAATATACCTGGAAATCTACTGGCCCAGAGGTAGAGGACATCTTTGCGAATGGCACTGAACACAATCGATGTATTCATCAGCAAGAATATGCCAGAAATCTCTGAATGAATCTGACATTTACTCGTCTCTATATCCGCGTTACTACCCCATGTTTCCTTGAAAAGACAAAACGATTTCTTTGTCCGAAAGAAAAGGAAAACCTTGCTCTTTCAAAAAAGTAAAAAGGAATGAAAAAGGAAGTTGTCAATACTTCATTCACGTCATTTTGCTTGTTTAGATGTTATGTCCTTCCCCAGAAACCTCTATTGTTCAGTATCACAGTATAGTGCAATCGATGTCAGTTTATCTTACGCCAGTAAATCAGTCGTCTGGCAAACTGGTTCTTCTGGTCAGTGCATTAGAGGATGTCAAATGTGTTCTGGAAAGTATGAAGGGTTTACCCTCATGAAAATTCAGACTGCTTTCTCGCTAAATTCCTTCCCAATCTGCCACCAACACCGCCCAAAATCTTCTCCATTACTGCAACGATTCACAGGACCGATGACAAAAGACACACCAGCGAAGAGCTCTCGTCGTTGCGCTTCAAGGTAAACTGCCTTGCCCCACCCTTCGATCTCCAACGATCATTGCGGATCGGTCATCGATCGGACACAGTGAAACAGCTCGTGTGGCCTCTACCGGTCACCGGCCATCTCAGCGAGGCTGCTGTCCGATCGACCCAGCGCGTGCTGCACGCGCACAAGGGAGCTAATCAAGCTTAGGGGAAGACACTGCAGGGAAGCTTCCGGTCGTAGCTGGAAGCAGTCCTGGGGATATTCTCTTCAGTTGCTTGCTCGAGGAAGTCCGAGGGACACATTTCTGAAGACACCGCAGAGAAGCTTTCGGCTAGCGACAAGCAGTCCTGGGGATATTCTCTTCAGTTGCTTGCTCGGGGAAGTCCGAGGGTCACATTTCTGAAGACACTGCAGAGAAGCTTCCGGCTAGCGAGAAGCAGTCCTGGGGATATTCTTTTCAGTTGCTTACTCGAGAAAGTCTGAGGGACACATTTTTGCTGTTTCGTTGGCGTAACTCGAGGACGCCATGCACGGTGCTCTCTGATTGGAGCCCGGTAGAGTTTGGGGGACATTCCCTTCTGAAGCCTAAAAATAATTTGAGGTATATATTTCTCATGTGCAATTTTCTGCTGACAATTTGCCACGAAACAGTTTCTCGAGGTCTGCGTGACAAAATTGTGCCAAGGTATTCCCAGTTTCTAACCTGGTGCCAACTCCCCACACCTCCACCCTCCCCCCTCCCCTCATCACCCTTTACCAACCTGACACAGTCAGCACAGTTCTAAGTCTTGGACCTGGTGCCACATTCCCGCTTGCCCCCCCCCCCCCCTCCCTCTCTCCTTCTCTCTCATGCGCTGCCCCATTCCCCTCCCCTGCTCTTTTCTATCTACCCGGGGTTACCTCCCCTTCCCTTTACATTCAATTACCTCCCCTGCTGCGCGTCTCTTTTAATGCGCGTCATTGTCTTGCCTTGTTCGACATCAAAATCATTTTTAGCGCCGTTCTATCCGGACGGCCAGCGCGGCCACAATGGGGGGAACACACAAAACAATCTCTGCGTCAATCGAAGCAAAAACAGGTGCGTGCTATACGGTTGTATCGTTCTCCTACTCAGTAAACCCGGTGCAAAACGGATGGAGTTGCTGTGGGGTAGAAGCTGTGGAAGAAGGAGGAGGAGGGACAGACAGACGGACAGACAGACAGACAGACAGACAGACGGACAGACAGACGGACAGACAGACGGACAGACAGACGGACAGACAGACGGACAGACAGACGGACAGACAGACGGACCGACAGACACAGACGAAGAAAGTTAGAAAAAGAAGAAGAAGAAGAGAGAGAGAGAGAGAGAGAGAGAGAGAGAGAGAGAGAGAGAGAGAGAGAGAGAGAGAGAGAGAGAGAGAGAGAGAGAAAAGAAAAAGAGAGAGAGAAAAGAAAAAGAGAGAGAGAGAGAGGAAGAGAGAGAGAGAGAGAGAGAGAGAGAGAGAGGAAGAGAGAGAGGAAGAGAGAGAGAGAGAGAGAGAGAGAGAAAGAGAGAGAGAAAAGAAAAAGAGAGAGAGAGAGAGGAAGAAAGAGAGAGAGAGAGAGAGAGACGAAGAGAGAGAGAGAGAGAGAGAGAGAGAGAGGAAGAGAGAGAGAGAGAGAGAAAGGGGGAATTCCACAAAATGCTTTTGTATCAGTTAGACAAGGGGAGAGGTTTGAAGAGACAGAGACAGATAGGCAGACAAACAGAAAGACAGACAGACAGACAGACAGACAGGAATGTAAGACTTTGGTGAATAAGAGGGTGATGGAACTGTTGAAAGAAGACAAGGGGAAAAAAACAAAAGTGCTTGCCATCCTACATCGGTATTTGAGAGAACTATCACGCAGAATGAGAAGACAGGAGGTAGGGGAGACAAACAGGTAGGGGAGACAAACAGACAGAGAGACAACGGCAGAGACAGAGACATGCAGCGATGGGTGATAGATAGAGAAAAATCAACACAACAGCTTTTCGCCATAACTGGCTATTCAGGAGAAGTGTCTCATCGATTATTTAACAGGTTTTCACTGGTTCCGGCACTGGAACGTGTTAAAAAGTCGGATCGGTAAAGTCGGATAAGACCTTGTGTTATGTTTGGATTTTGGATTATATCCATGGAAAAATCCCTGTCTGTTCGCATAAATGATGAAACTGACAATACAGCTGTTGAATTCCAGAGAAATGTTTTTAATTGGTAGCACAGGAGCAATCAATTAGAGCATCTATCCTCTTTGGTCACGTGATGATGACATTTCTTCTTTAATGCAATTGCGATGACGATTAAGGTCTTCTTCTTTAAATGGCAGAGGGGTTGTTAGTTTATACCAATGCCGGGACAATAAATTCTCCCATTCAAATCGCAATTATTTTTTCAAAATCGATTGGGGTACAGATGAATAATTAACAAAGCTAGACTACATCACCATGATAAATGCACGATTCATTTCCCATAACTGGCCGCAAACGGGTAGACGCAAATTGCAGCAAGTACACGCCTGTTCTTATTGTTCTTAGCAAATGCTATGCTATGCTAACCTGGGTTTTTTTTTGTCCCAGAACTAGCGTCTATTTAATTTGGGACATGACGTGATTATACACTAAGCAAACGTGAAACTCCATAAGAGAATGTTACTTCAAAATGTAGATAAAATGTCACACAAACAAAGTCTTACATTCCTGTCTGTGCACAAAGTCTTACATTCCTGTCTGTCTGTCTGTCTGTCTGTCTGTCTGTCTGTCTGCCTATCTGTCTCTGTTTCTTCAAACCTCTCCCCTTGTTTACACGGACTTACAAAAAAGAAAAGTGTTGTGTTGTTTTGACCTATGCACGTCGTCTGATGTCTCTTTCTGCAGGCGAGCATACAAGTCCAATGAGCAATTTCTCAGCACGTAATACTAAGACGATGTTCGGAAATAACTCTTTCGGGAGTTGTACTGGTGTTGGAAGAGTTGCGTCCCTTGGAAACAATGAGGCAACACACACAGAGAGCGATCAGCAGACTCAAGCCAGCATAGAGTCACAGTGTCAGTGAATAACAAAGTCCGATGTGCACATAACGGCTGTGCTTAATTGCGTCCCTTGGAAACAATGAGGGAACACACACAGAGAGCTAACAGCAGACTCAAGCCAGCATAGAGTCACAGTGTCAGTGAATAACAAAGTCCGATGTGCACATAACGGCTGTGCTTAATTGCGTCCCTTGGAAACAATGAGGCAACACACACAGAGAGCGATCAGCAGACTCAAGCCAGCATAGAGTCACAGTGTCAGTGAATAACAAAGTCCGATGTGCACATTACGGCTGTGCTTAATTGCGTCCCTTGGAAACAATGAGGCAACACACACAGAGAGCGATCAGCAGACTCAAGCCAGCATAGAGTCACAGTGTCAGTGAATAACAAAGTCCGATGTGCACATTACGGCTGTGCTTAATTGCGTCCCTTGGAAACAATGAGGCAACACACACACAGAGCTATCAGCAGACTCAAGCCAGCATAGAGTCACAGTGTCAGAGAATAACAAAGTCCGATGTGCACATTACGGCTGTGCTTAATTGCGCCCGAAGGTGACTTCGCGAAGACTTTTGACCGAACATTCAGTGCCAAAGTTTCGGACAGCCAGATTCGTGAAGTCGACTTTGCGAGGTTGACCCAATTGATGTCAGTCTTAAACGCAGGGTTTCCTCCATGTGATGAGCTTTTCTTCTTAAAAATATGCTTGTTGGAATTCGCAATTCTATGCCACTATTATCGCTTTCATCACTTATCAGTGGCCACTAGTGTTTGCCTCAATGTCATTCAAAGGGACGTAACTCCACAGTGAATTAAAAAAACACGTTAGAGTTATTTCCGGAAGTCGTCTATTTTCGGTTGCACGACGAGTGCAGAGCCTAACCAATATTTGCAGGTTGCACGACGAGTGCAGAGCCTTACCAATATTTGCAGGTTGCACGACGAGTGCAGAGCCTAACCAATATTTGCAGGTTGCACGACGAGTGCAGAGCCTAACCAATATTTGCAGGTTGCACGACGAGTGCAGAGCCTAACCAATATTTGCAGGTTGCACGACGAGTGCAGAGCATAACCAATATTTGCAGGTTGCACGACGAGTGCAGAGCCTAACCAATATTTGCAGGTTGCACGACGAGTGCAGAGCCTAACCAATATTTGCAGGTTGCACGACGAGTGCAGAGCCTAACCAATATTTGCAGGAACATGAGACGTTTGAACTTCGCGGACAATCGCGCTATGAAAGCTGATACACGGATGCCATCCTTATGTTTCCAATTCATGCTGATTTTCTTGATTTTAACAGTCGGTGAAATCAGACACGCATCACAAATGCAGCCATTCATTAACTTGCATCACATACCCTATGATATGTTCACACACACACACACACACACACACACACACACACACACACACACACATACACACACACACACACACACACACACACACACACACACACACACAATCAACAACAACAGACATGGTCATCATCTAAATGTGTGAGTAGTGCAGTTGCTTAATATTCTGTTCCAAAGCTCGGAAGAGCATCCAGATCGTTATCTTGTGCAAGTGCATTAGCTTGTGCATAAAAGGGCACTCAGTCAAAACATTGCTCATTCATCCGGAAAATGATGTCCGCAAAGCACAAGGTCATGCTTTATGTTGGGTGTAACATGCACGATCATCAAATGCAACTGGCATTTAAACAAAGCCACCTTAGAAATATCACTGTGTATGCAATAATGTGAACCAAAACAAAACCGTTCGCGCTCAGTTTACGAGAATAATACGAGCATCTTTCGACTAAGACAAAGCCAAACATCAACAGTCAGGCTGCTTTCTAGAGCCATAAGTATTTCGCTGCATTAAGTGCCATAAGTATTTCGCTGCATTAAGTGCCATAAGTATTTCGCTGCATTAAGTGCCATAAGTATTTCGCTGCATTAAGTTCGATAAGTATTTCGCTGCATTAAGTTCCAAGATTGACAAAATCATAGGTGTTAGTTAGGAAATAAATGTAGCATAAAATGACCACTCCGCACATAAAGCAGCCAGACTGTCCCTCCTAGACTGGGTTGATCTGTGGTGGTACGCATGATGGTTGTCTTAGGTAGGAAGGTATCTTTCAACAGTACATGTAATCATCACAACTGGCATAAACGAATCCAATAGCTCCCGTTCAAAACACGATCGTCTAGATAACAGCGGCTTCAGGCTGTTTTCAAAATGGATCAAAATAATATGCAAAATACAGCTGTGTCTGGCTTGTCGTTGGTAGTGTTCGTTACAAGTATAGCCTTCAACCCGTTCTCTTTCGCTGTTCATACACGTTCCCCGTCCCGTAAACCATCCCTTCGTGTCATCTGCGTGCGTGCGTGATTGGTTGTGTCTGTCTGGCTGGCTGGTTGGCTGGTTGGCTGGTTGGCTGGCTGCCTGTCTGTCTATCTGCCTGTCTCTAGCTGTGTCTGTGTCTGTCAGTCTGTACCGGTATAGGCTAAAAACTAAAAACAATATCTAACTGCCGGAATGGCTTAAAAGTCAATTGAAGCAAGAACGAACCCAGTTCATGAAATGAAGATACTTCACAATATTTTTCATACGCAGATGGTAATCATGTCCTACGTAATAACTTCGAGTTATTCAGATGACATGAGACAGCACACAAACAATAAAATAAACAAGTAAACAAATAAGTCAAACAAAATGAAGACATCCCCGATATTTTTGACGCGTCTTGCCTAGAATCATTGCAGTTGTATACTGCTCTACATCCGAGCCGCTGGATAGCCATCAAAGTGAGATGTAGAGATATATTCCACACGATGACTTCAACACCCATGATTGATTGTATCCATATCAACCACTCACCCCCTGGGGTTAGGATACGCTCTGCTGATGATATCGCTTTACCTGGCCAAAAACTCGGCAATGTTACGGCAAACATACCACTCATTGAAGTACACATGTCTGTATGCGGTTAGTTTGGCTAAGTGTCTTTCTTAAATTGTTGTTGTCAAATGCTGTTGTTTTAGAGTGTGGTCTGCTAGAGTTGCGAGCAGTTGCAGTTCGTTTTTGTCCCTTGGCAAAGTGTTTGTGTGTTTGCGCGCATTATTTCTAGACGAATGAGCATTGTTGTTTCCAAATGCTGTTGTTTTCGAGTGGGTTCTCCTAGAGTTGATAGCATTATCTGTTCGTTTTTAACAGTACGAGGAATTTCCCATAAACTTAAACCCAGCACGGAAACAAATTCCCAACAAACGTGTATTTATTTTGACAACTAAACGGATTAAAACCGCAATTGATTCATTCGTCAAACAGCTACGTTGATGTGTACCTTACATGGTTATTAATCAAACACGTGTCTTCAAGAATTTCAACCCGAACACACGTGAGAAAAAAAACGTACTTCAATGTTCTTATTCCGTTCACCATAAATCCTCCTATTTGTTGTAAACTTCATACAAATCGTACATACAAAGCGTAGAAGGAGAATCACAATGAGAAAGGGCAAATCATGCAAATATTAGAAATAGGAGCTTCAGGTCAGGGCTTTTGCTTCCATCAGCACTGTCCTCAAAGAATGGCCATTTCATGTCCAACAAAGCTTCAGTTGGAGAGGGCGTGAAAGCCAAAAATTCCCCTCCACTTACAAGCTATACACAGAATATTGGGCAAAGAAGACCTTCGCTATGAGTAGCGTGACAATCAAACATGCCTTTTTTCCCTGAGAAAATCTAATATCAATTCTCAATCTTTAAATGGCACGACAGCCAACACCCCTATCCACAATCGCACACGATTTCTACAGAGCCATCATAAGAAAGGCAAAGTAAAGGCATCTTCGTTGTGAGCATCGTGAGAAAAATTATCCCTCCCTCCAAAGAAAATACAAAAAATCATTTCTGCATGTCTCCATGGGGTGAGAAAGCCGAATTCCAATCCACTTACAAGATCTAAAGAGAATATTAGGCAAGAAGGGTGAGGACTTGAGAAAAATTCCTCTTTCCCAGAGAAAATCCTCAGACCATTTTCTCCCATCAAACACTTGTCACAGAGCCAGGTGAACATCCAGGGACACCCTGATTTTACGACCACCTCGGCCGTAGCTGAAAAGGGGGAGGAATCTGCAATGTAACGTTGATGTGGAACCACATGGGTAAAGGAAAAAAGGAGAGAGAGAGAAAACGTCAATGTTGTTGGTGTCATATTTTCGGCTTTCCTGGGATCGCTTCTCTTGAGAGGTTGAAAACAAGCCTCAACAAGTCAGGCCCGGGTCCCAAGCCGTCCATTGTAATGTCCGCACACCAGCCATCTTCAAGCCGCTCGCCGACAAAGCCTCGATGGCTCGCCAATTGTCCACTTGACAGCCACTTAAAAGTCCAGAGTACAGTCCCCCTGCGGGACGCGACTCCCCAACAGTAACGTGTAAAATGGTTTTGTACCCAAGGCTCCCCTTGTCGTGGTCGCCGCAACGTTGCTCCAGAAGCCAGGGCCATTAACAGGGTCCGATATAAAGAAATATTCCCCGCGCGAATTCAAGAAATATCGCCCTCTCAATCACAGAAAGATAGGCGGGGGTACGGGTGACTCCGCACTTGTACGCGAAAACGAGGCTCGGGTGAGATATATACATACGGAAACATAGCCACTTAAATCAATTGGAGTGAAGTCTTGTGGACTGTGAGTGTTCGTCGTTTGGTGACGATTGTTCTCCTCTCTCTGGGCTTGGTTCATTAGAAATTCTGACATTCGTTCAGACTTGTCCCAGGCCATTCATTGAATCGTGAATAATTTTAATGGAACAGTTCTATGGTATTTTTATTTCTTAAAGTCGAGTACGGAGCCACCCTGATAATGTTCTGGCACCGATACCTGCAGAGTATAAGCAGATTACGGTGAAGTTCTGAAGTAAAATTACATCGATTAATGTAAAACGGGGCAATCATTTCTTCCCGTTGGTTGAATTAATTGCTCGTTTTGATGTGGCTTTGCAAAGTCAAAGCAAAACCCATTAAATATATGGTTTGAATGAGATTAGCTGCTCCGTTTAATCTTAAGTGGTGGGGAATGAAGAATAAACTAGTTGATTTATGTTTTAACGTGTTAGCGATTATATGAGAATATAATGCAAATGGGTAACCTATTATAACATTCGCAAGCGCTGGCAATCATAGATCTATAATTATGTATGTTTAATTGCCCAAAACGATCCTACCCCTCCCAATCCGCAACACCCAACATCACTTTGCCAGAATGATGAAATAAAACCTGTGTGATAGAAAATAGATTGTTCTACGTTTGAATTATTCCCCTTTACACATAAAAAGACAACTAAAACGAAAACTGAGATTTGCAATGATTTTTTGTTTAAAGGCACAGTAAGCCTCCCGTAAACCATCACAGATACGGTCAGGCTTTTACACACAGTACAAACACCCTTTCATTTAAACACTCACCGATTGAGAACATCCTAGGTGCCCTCCGTAAAGAGCGAACAATTTTCAAAGAATTTATTTTTGCGTGGTTTATCTTACCCCTGAGCCATCGTGAACCCGTGTGATCCAGTTTCCCTTTTTCACAATGTAGTCGTCAGTTAGTCATTTGAATGCGACTCGATGTGAGCTTATTTACAATAGCACGTTTTTATGCACGAAACAAACGGCTGTGGTTCACAAGAACTCTAACGATGGCTTTTGACTGTTGAGAGGAACGGCGATATGCACTGATAAACCGTCGTCTGCTACGACCCTTGCGTGACCCTGCTTCCGGGCTTTTCTTTTTTCAAACTTTCACAACTTCGAATTGTACTGATCTTGTCTTGATGAAAAAAGAATTCTTTTATGATTAAAGAATGTTTGTGTAACAAGCTGTCAATTTATTATTTAGATTTTAAAAGTTAGGTCTTGCGCAAAAACGCACCACGGTCCAAAAACATTTTGATAATCATCGATTCACGGCTATCGCCAGTTTATATCGATAGAATGAGACCCGAAGGGAAGTAACTCATGTTTGACCTGAGTTCAGGATGGGTCCAAAAAGTGTTCGCCGAGACAATCTGCAAAATTAATTCTTTAAAAATTGCTCGCTCTTTACGTAGGGCACCTAGGATGTTCCCGTTTGGTGAGCGTTCAAATGGAAGGGTGTTTGTACTGTGTGTAAAAGCCTGACAGTATCTGTGATGGTTTACGGGAGGCTTACTGTCCGGGCGTGATTTCCGGTATCATAACAGCCGTCCAGCACCAAAACGAGGCGCCATTGTTGTAGAAGACCAAGTCCACGAAAATAAATTCTTTGAAAATTTCTCACGCTCGACAGAAAGCAGCCAGGATGTTCCCGTTCGGTGAGCGTTCAAATGGAAGTATGCTTGTACTGTATGTAGACGCTCGGGGAGCTCTGTGATGGTTTACGGGAGGCTTACTGTGCCTTTAAACACTCAACACTTCATCTGATTCTTACGCTCATTGCGACGTGCATTCCAGATCGTAATCAGACTATTCCAAACCAGGTTGAATAGAAAAGTGTTATATATAGACGCAGATATATTAGATTAGATTAAAGACATGTACACCGACCCATGGACACGAATTTACACACACACACATGCGTTCACACACATACATGCATACATACACGCACAAACACACACACACACACACACACACACACACACACACACACACACACACACACACACACATACAGTGATATAGTAAGAGAGGGAGAGAGAGGGAGAGAGAGAGAGAGAGAGAGAGAGAGAGAGAGAGAGAGAGAGAGAGAGAGAAATTGTGACAGAGAAAGAGAGACAGAGACAAAGAGAGATTTTTACAGAGAAAGAGAGACAAAGAGACAGAGAGAGAGAGAGAGAGTCAGGGAAAGAGAGACAAAGAGAGAGAGAGAGAGAGAGAGAGAGAGAGAGAGAGAGAGAGAGAGAGAGAGAGAGAGAGAGAGAGAGAGAGAGAGAGAGAGAGAGAAAGCAACTTGACGATACCCTTTTATCATCTAATCAACACAATTACCTGAAGGTGCCCATTGCGATGCCCAGTTGTGATGGTCCATGTTTCCATGGTGATCTAGCCGCAGAGCCATTTCTTCAGGTCAGTAGTGTCCACTCTTCTTACAAATATCCACACAATTGTCCTGTTTACGGGTACTCCAACCAAAAAAAGCCGTTTCAGCTGAAAGTCACTCCAAAGTCAAACACTAGTAATTTATGAATCCAGGAATCAGCGAGTACTGTTTGGTCAACAACCAACGGACATCTTCAGGCAAAATGTTGTCAGATTTCACCAAGAACGCCAAATTATGCTGTAACAAATATCCACAATAAAGAATCTGCAGGTACACGGGTACCAAGCTTCAAAACTGATCTTCCTCCATAAACACTTGACAGTATTAATAAACACAAATACCTTTCAAACGGTCAATAATCGCGAACACCCTTCAACACACAAGAAACCACTAGAACTTTCTTCAATATTGTCCGGGATTTTCAGTCGTTGGATCGAAGACACTCCGCCTCTAGCCAGTTCTTAGAATGGCCGGTAATCCTAAACAGGTGTCGCCACGCAAACAAACCCAGTAGAATTGTCTTCCAAACTTTCCGTGATTTTCAATCAGAGTCGTCGGATCGAAGGCGCCGTGCATGCGTTGAGTTTATTCTCAGAATGGCCTATAGTGAGTCTATTCTCAGAATGGCCTATAGTGAGTCTATTCTCAGAATGGCCTATAGTGAGTCTATTCTCAGAATGGCCTATAATCGAACATACCTGTTAGACTGCTTTCTTTGAACAAACATCCGCATCCAAAACATAACAATCTTTCTTGGTCAAAAATCACGAACAGCTTTCAACACAGAAATGTTTCAAAAACTGTCCGAGATTTTTTAGTCTTTGTCGATCGAGGACGCTCCGTGCAGAGCCTGTCCTCAGATTGGACAATAATCGAACATCCGTCAGAAAAGGGTGGGCACAGTTCTCCGTGGAACACTGACGTCGCGTCGACGAGTGTAATTATATCCTGTCAGAAAATGCCAACAGCTTGATGTCAAAATGATTCTGTTTCAGCGGGTCAATAGAAAAGCTTTTTATTTCCCTCCTAGTGACAAAAGTTGGTTCATGTGACGCGTTTATAGTGCAGATAACACAAGGCGCGCTGTACAGGGAGACAAGTCGGTTGACATGGTTTAATAATTGTGTTGAACGCTTAAGCCAAATGTCGATTTGTCTGATTTAGAACTTAATCTCACCGACGTGTTTTTAAAAAAAAACACTTTTATTCTTAAAATTTTACTCTATCTGAATATTGTTTTCGCATTAGTATTTGCTGGCTACATACATGTCAAAATTAACAAAACGTTATAAACTCCGAGGTTTCAACCGAATCAGAATTTGGGCATGAATAATATGGTCACAAAATATCCTAAATGCAAACATTGAATTTTTTATTATAATCTTGAGGAGTTAGTCTTCACTTCCGGATTTCAATCAATTTTTGAACCAAGGTTGTTTTTGGGGTTTTTTTTACCTGATATTTCAATACCGAGTCCAATCCAGAAAAAAATACGCACACTTCTTTTTCAAATCTGGGCAGTAAAATCCTTGGGAAAATAACACAGGAAGCACCTTCACCGATCATGAAAAAGAAATCATCCCAATACTGTCAATCCAGTGAGCGAGACTGAAAGTAAGCCGCTGAACCAACGTGAAGTCTAACTGACGTTGTGACAAAGTGACCGTGTCGAACATTCTACCACGCGTGTCCTTCTCCTACGACTTCCCCCTTTTCCTCCCCCTCCCCCCTCCTTATCCTTCTCCCTCCAGCCCCGTCCCAACTACTCCAGCCAGTCGATTGGAAAATCCACAACAAACCCGAGAGAGCTCACAACAAATCGCCGCGGAAGTCAGCCAACCTCACGGCCACTGGGGGGAATGACTTGGTTCATTGTCTTTCTTTACACTGACAAACTTCTACCTGGGATGGATGGCAGCCGATTTTTTTTTTTTTTTTGCACACACAATCCGAAAGACAGTAGTAATAGCGCACGCATACACACGTACACCAAAGAGTTTCTCCCAGCTCTTTGCCAGTACAGACAGACTCCTGTCATTCTATCTCTGTTGTGACACAAATGACTGGCCCCGAGGAATCTCAATAATTCACTGGCCGGGCCACGCTTGGACGGATCAGTGGGAGGTATCCCCCCAGCTATACGCACGGATGGGCTCGCTTGAGAGGAAAACAACAACACTGATTGGCCAGTCCGGGCGGGGAGTCCTTGTACTGTAAGTCACCGTCACAGACCCCCCCCCCCCCCCCCCCATTTTCTTCCATCCCGAGGTGGGATGGGGGAGTGGGATGATGGTGGAGGGGGAAGGAGGATGTGTAACTGTGACATACAAGTCGTCACACGCATCAGCAGTCATGATCGGTCACCGTTGCATTCACACTGGGGGACATGACAGGAAGAGTGCAGACAACATCCTTCATTTTCACACATCACATTTCGACCTGGACTGAGAGAGAACGACTTCAAATCGATTTGATTTATTTCTTCCTTTTTCTATACATGTTATTGTGTTTGATTTGAGTAGGTTTTAATTTCTTATTGATGTATTTTTCTTTTTGTTCTTTTTTTTCTTTTTCTTTTTTTTTTACTGGAGGGAAAAGTGCAGCACAATATCGTTAATTTTCCATACCTCATATTACACATTTAACTCAGAGAGTAACCGCTGATTAAATGATGTTCTTTTTTTAATGGTGTTATTGTAATTCATTTTGTTCATAATATTTTGTTGAATTTTAATCAGTCATGTGGATTTGCTTTGAATATTTATGTTGAGATGCATAGCTTTTGGAGCCGTGACTAATTCTTATTTTTTTATTTTTAATGTTTGTCTCAATTTCTTTTGTTTTATGAGCCGTGTCCTGGCTTTATTATATTTTGCTTTGCTTTCTCATCTGTCGGTTTTATTTTGTATCGTTTTGGATTTTTAATTTTGTTTTCCATTGTCTTGTTTTTAAGGAAATGCAGCAAAATTGTGATTATTGAAAACCAATAACAATAAAATTTTCTTTTCTGTCACTGCGAGAATTTTAATATTTTTCGCCCGTTAACAGAACTTTGATTTCACTTGGGATTCTTTTGTGAAACATCAAAAGTTTAAGAACAACAAATGAGTTTACCTTTCTGCAACAGTGAGGGAGAAAAACACGAGAAAAAAATAGTTTGAGAAGGCCACAACATCCTGATGGTCCTATAAAATGTTGCAACAAGAACAACAAGCACTTTCCCCACCTCCTGTATCACCAACCCCTTCCCATTTTCTGCTTGTCTGTGTATCTGTTTTGTTTTTGTTTTGTTTCTTCGTTTCCTGAAATGAGTTAATGTTATTATTCCGCCATCATGCTAACCCTTGTTTTGTAATTACTATGATTGCTTAAAATAAGCATTATATGCTTGAGTATGTAATCATCCATGCATTGTTCTTGTCATGATTAAAATTGAATAAAGTTCTGTTTAAACCAACAACAAGCACACAACAAATTAAACCATTTTTGAATGACAAATATTGATACCTTTTTCGTACAGAGAAACAAAACTGAGAATTGGGTAGAGGGACCCCCCCCCCCCCTCACATACCCCCCTCCCCCCCCCCCCCCCCTGCCACTTCTCCTGGGGGCTTTTGAAATGTTACAACCACAACAACATTAAACCAGCACACAGCAACGTAATAGATTTTCAAATGACAAATAATGATACCTCTTTGCTGCAGAGAAACAAAGCAAGGGATAGAGGGTAGAGGGACCCCACAGGACCCCACAGACTCTTGGGGGTCCTTGAAATGTTACAAAACAAGACCAACCCACAACAAGCACCATTACGACACCCCATGACAGGTATATCAGAGGGGGAAATCCCCCTGAAAGACATTTTCAGCCTTTTTCACGATCACTCCCCTCCTTCAGGCCACAGGCTCCCCCCTAGTGAATGGAACTCAGGACTGATTGATTCTTTGGTCGGGGGCTCAAATCCGCTGATCCGTAAAACCAACGTAGCGTGACAATGGCGCCAACGACAGGATTAAAGCCCCTCATCCCTTCCTTCCCTATTTTGCTTCTTCTTATAGAGACTTGGAGCGTGGTGTCTCTTTCTCTGTTCATGTCTATGTTTTATTTATTTTCATTTATTTTATTTTTATTTACGAGGATTTATATCGCGCACGTATCTCACCACACAAGGCGACTCAAGGCGCATGTTACCTATTAATGCCGTGTGAGATGGAATTTTTTTACACAATATATCACGCATTCACATCGGCCAGTAGATCGACTGCCTTTAGGCGCTGCATCCACCTTTCACGGCCTATTATTCCAGGTCACACGGGTATTTTGGTGGACATTTTTATCTACGCCTATACAATTTTGCCAGGAAAGACCCTTTTGTCAATCGTGGGATCTTTAACGTGCATACCCCAATGTAGTGTACACGAAGGGACCTCGGTTTATCGTCTCATCCGAAAGACTAGCACTTGAACCCACCACCTAGGTTAGGAAAGGGGGAAGAAAATTGCTAACGCCCTGACCCAGGGTCGAACTCGCAACCTCTCGCTTCCGAGCGCAAGTGCGTTACCACTCGGCCACCCAGTCCAGTTTTGTCTATGTTTCTAGCCCTGTGGTTGGTTGGTTGGTTGGTTGGTTGCTTGGTTGTTGTTCTTTCTTTATTTGGTGTTTAACGTCGTTTTCAACCACGAAGGTTATATCGCGACGGGGAAAGGGGGAGATGGGATAGAGCCACTTGTCAATTGTTTCTTGTTCACAAAAGAACTAATCAAAAATGTGCTCCAGGGGCTTGCAACGTAGTACAATATATTACCATACTGGGAGAATGCAAGTTTCCAGTACAAAGGACTTAACATTTCTTACATACTGCTTGTCTAAAATCTTTACAAAAATTGACTATATTCTATACAAGAAAAAATCTCTCTCTCTCTCTCTCTCTCTCTCTCTCTCTCTCTCTCTCTCTCTCTCTCTCTCTCTCTCTCTCCCTCTCCCTCTCTCCCTCCCTCTCTCCCTCTCTCCCTCCCTCTCTCCCTCTCTCCCTCCCTCCCTCCCTCCCTCCCTCTCCCTCTCTCCCTCCCTCTCTCCCTCTCTATCTCTTACTCACTAATACCATAAATATAATATATGTATTCTTAAACGGATTTTTGTTTTGATGTACATTTTCATTCAATTTTCTTTTCATGTTTGCTTGCTCTTCATTTAAACTGTACAATAGCCGCCATTTATATGTATTTTTCTAGAAAACTGTAAACACCACTATAAGCATTATGCTTGTTGTTGTTTACTCTATATGCGTTTTTTTATTTGTAAATAATGCACAAACGTTGAATAAAACAGTTTAAACAACTGAGTGACGTAAACAAAAGAGAAGATTTTTTTTTCTTTCGAAAATGACGTATTCCTGGACCGCCGGTTAATAAATCCGCCGCTTATTAAAGCCATTTTTCGTCGGTCCAGAAGTGGCTTTATTAAGCGGCGACCACTGTAGTATTGAGCCTGCCTGCATGTGTGCATGCGTGCATCACGGCGTTTCTGCAAGCACATGTGTCTGTTAGGCTCTTTGTTCAATTTTCTGCCACTCCTCTCACATCTGCCGGCGTAATAAACACTTAACAGAACACATAATAACAAACAATAGCAAGGCAACGCAAAATAAACATTAGATTTATCACGATAAAAATATCACTGAAAATACGACACCATCAACAGAAACTCTGCCCTGTCAGGTTATAATACTTTCATTTTTTACGTGTTTTCCTGAGTCACCCGACCACATGCAACATTAGCGCACATGCTATTGAAAATAATATTGAAACAACGCTCTCACCGGTTCGTTTGTGCAAATAATAATTTTATCACAAGATGACAATACAAAAACGAATATGAAAAAAATCTCCATGTAACCGACCCGCAAAACTAAGTTCAGCATCTCAAAAAACGACGTATATGTTTGCCGAGGAGATTTATTAATCCGTAGATTAGCACAGACCGTAAACTAACGTTTCCCAAACCAAGACTCCATTGCGTCACAAAATGTCCGCAAAGCCCTAATGACTAGGGCGCGTTATATTAATAACGTAACTTGATGACCCCATACAGGGAGGAATAAACGAGCCCGGAGGAGTCTTTTCATTCCATTTTATTCCTCAAAATCGCAGAAATACGAAGCCGGGCCCGCCCCAGCATAAAGGCGGGCGAATTCTGTAAGAATTATCATCGCTGAAAAATGCCGTCGTGTACAGTTTCCTCGAGGAGCCACAAAACGGGTTTCACGACGGGGTGGATGTGACGCGGAAGACAGCCACAAAAACTTGTTTCGGCGTGGAACTCTAGTCTGTAACTAGGGCGTGGAGACGGGGCTGTAACTAGGGCGTGGAGACGGGGCTGTAACTAGGGCGTGGAGACGGGGCTGTAACTGTCGTCTGCTGTGTTTTTGTCCGGAGAACAGAACCGTAAACGTTTTTGAAATGTTGGTCAAAGCGCCGAAAGCGTCTACTATTTCTGTTTCTTTGCCTTATTCTGCTGCCAACTTATCCCTCCCTCCCCATCCCACACGCCTTCCATTCTGGTTGTGATAACTGTCGTCTGCTGTAACGGTCGTCTGCTTGTCTTTTTGTCCCAAGTTGAATGTTTTTCAATATGTTGGTCATGTGGCCGAAAACAACAACTAATGCTGTTGTTTTTGTCTTATTCTGCTGCCGACCCCTCCCCCCCCCCTTTCACCTACAGTGGACCCCCCCCCCCCCCTACCAATTTTAAACTGCCTTAAATCTAGGGGCAACAAATCAAATAAGAGGGAGTAAGTCTTACAATGGGGAACATTTGCAGACATTGCGAACAAACAAAGTGAAAAAGCAAAGTATAAAATGGGGTTAAGTCTTAAATTTGGGGAAGGTGGGGGTGGGGGGGGGGAGGTGTCTTGAAAGGGAGGTTCTCCCATCTCTCCCAGCCCAAGTTACCTCCCTTCCCTTCCATCACACTTAGTTTTCATTCAAGGGAGAAATAGTTATGTCTTTCTCAACTAGGTAGCGTATGATGGAATGAAAAGCCCTACATTTTATCATCTTCACCAAGAGAAAAATGAAAAGCAAGATTTTGTATAACACAATTCTTATTGCGTCCCCCATATGCCCCCTTAATTTTGCTTTGAGAGCAAAGGTAACTTCTTTTTAAATACATATTTTAAGGACAATTACACTTTTTCAAGCACAGAAGTTCATGAATGTTTATGATTATAATGTAGTAATATAGTTGACACAGGTCGGATTAACGCTTAAAATACAAGGGGAAATTGTGACACTGATAAAGTATAATCTAGTTAACCTTTAAATTTCTTCTTGGTCACTATGTTGTCTTCCTTTCTGGTCGTTTTCCCCTTTTTACTTTTCTTTTTTGTCATCTGTATCTTTATTATTTTTTTGTTTTTTGCTGGTGAAAGCATAAGGGGTGGTAAGAGAGACGAAAGGGGGGGGGGGGGGGGTATCACAAGGATTCTCCACTAAACAATACAGTGTTATTTCCCCGGCTAGGGATATCATACATTTGTCAAATCTGACGCTATCTAAACTTGTTGCATTACGCTATTATCAGATCTCTATCCCGTCGCGATATAACCTTCGTTGTTGAAAACGACGTTAAACACCAAAGAAAGAAAGAAAGAAAGAAAGATCTCTATGACGGTGGCTAAAAACAAGTTGAAACCTTTGTTGGGGTGGGATCAGCAGGGATTTGTCTCCATAACGTGCAGCATAACATTTCAGACTTCATTGTCTCCGGCCTGCCAACATTCACACACTGACAGCATGCTATTCTATGCTCTGGGTGGGGTCTGTCTGTCTGTCTGTCTGTCTGTCTGTCTGTCTATCGGCCTGCCGGCCTGCCTGCCTGCCTGCCTGCCTACCTGCATGCGTGTCTGTCTGTCTGCCTGTTTGTATGTCTGCCTGTCTGCCTGCCTGCTTGCATGCCTGCCTGCGTGTCTGCCTGTCTGCGTGTCTGTCTGTCTGTCTGCCTGTCTGCCTGCCTGCCTGCATGCCTGCCTGCATGTCTGCCTGTCTGCCTGTCTGCCTGTCTGCGTGTTTGCGTGTCTGTGTGTCTGCGTGTCTGCGTGTCTGTGTGTCTGTGTGTCTGTGTGTCTGCGTGTCTGTGTGTCTGTGTGTCTGCCTGTCTGCCTGTCTGCGTGTCTGTCTGCGTGTCTGCCTGCCTGCGTGTCTGTCTGCGTGTCTGCCTGTCTGCGTGTCTGCGTGTCTGCCTGTCTGCGTGTCTGTCTGCGTGTCTGCCTGTCTGCGTGTCTGTCTGCGTGTCTGCCTGTCTGCGTGTCTGTCTGCGTGTCTGCCTGTCTGCGTGTCTGCCTGTCTGCCTGCATGCCTGCCTGCGTGTCTGCCTGTCTGTCTGTCTGCCTGTCTGTCTGTCTGCATGTCTGCATGTCTGCATGTATGCATGTCTGCATGTCTGCCTGTCTGCCTGTCTGCCTGTCTGCCTGCCTGCCTGCCTGTCTGCCTGTCTGCCTGTCTGCCTGTCTGCCTGTCTGCCTGTCTGCCTGTCTGCCTGTCTGCCTGTCTGCCTGTGTGTCTGTCTGTCTGTCTGTCTGCCTGTCTGCCTGTCTGCCTGTCTGCCTGTCTGCCTGTCTGCGTGTCTGCCTGTCTGCCTGTCTGCCTGTCTGCCTGTCTGCGTGTCTGCGTGTCTGCGTGTTTGTCTGCCTGCCTGCCTGCTTGCCTGTCTGCGTGTCTGCGTGTCTGCGTGTCTGCGTGTCTGCGTGTCTGTCTGTCTGCCTGTCTGCCTGTCCGTTCCTTCGAGATAGTACCCTTATCCACCCCCAACTTCATTCCCCCTTTACTTAGGAACATAAGTAAGTAGTAAAGTACGAGGTAATCAACACGCCAGACAATTACTTTCTAGACATGAAATGACCTGGGTAGGTATCTGTCAGCCTTTCGTTTGTTAGTCCGTCTGTGTCTGTCTTGTCTGTCTTGCCTGTCTGTACGCATCTCTGTTCTTGATATGTTTAAGCACACAACCAAATTCGCCCTCAACAGAAACGCCACATCAGACAATATAGAGTTTTCTCCCCTGTTGGTAGACACATTTCAAGTCCGTCCATATATGTCCGTCTGTGTCTGTCTTGTCTGTCTTGTCTGTCTGGCCTGTCTGTACGCATCTCTGTTCTTGACATGTTTATGCACACAACCAAATTCGCCCTAAACAGAAACGCCACATCAGACAATTTAGATTTTTCTCCCCTGTTGGTAGACACATATCAAGTCCGTCCATATATGTCCGTCTGTGCGTGTCTTGTCTGTCTTGTCTGTCTGGCCTGTCTGTACGCATCTCTGTTCTTGATATGTTTAAGCACACAACCAAATTCGCCCTCAACAGAAACGCCACATCAGACAATATAGAGTTTTCTCCCCTGTTGGTAGACACATTTCAAGTCCGTCCATATATGTCCGTCTGTGTCTGTCTTGTCTTTGCTTATCTCTGTTCCTGAGAGAGTTTCAGCGCACTGACATAGCACCCCGACAGAAATGCCCCATCATGCAGACTATATTACTCCCCCCCCCCCCCCCCCTATTGGTAGACAAGAACTTGTCACCCAGGTACAGAGGGACGACAGGGGGTGTTTGGTTGTCCTGTGCCAGTAACCAGACGCCGGGCTTTTTTCAGGCGTACAGCCAACACCTGCTGGGTAGATCTACCCCACTTGGCTGACGTTGCAACACGTCACAACTAAAACAGTAATTTGATGACGTGAGTAGGGGGCCCTGCGTGGGGGCTTTATTATTATTATAATTACTTCTTTTTACATTTAGTCAAGTTTTGACTAAATGTTTTAACATAGAGGGGGGAATCGAGACGAGGGTCGTGGTGTATGTGTGTCTGTCTGTCTGTGTGTGTGTGTAGAGCGATCTTTATGAAATTTGACATGAGAGTTCCTGGGTATGATATCCTCAGACTTTTTTTCATTTTTTTGATAAATGTCTTTGATGACGTCATATCCGGCTTTTCGTGAAAGTTGAGGCGGCACTGTCACGCTCTCATTTTTCAACCAAATTGGTTGCAATTTTGGTCAAGTAATCTCCGACAAAGCCTGGACTTTGGTATTGCATTTCAGCTTGGTGGCTTAAAAATTAATTAATGACTTTGGTCATTAAAAATCTGAAAATTGTAAAAAAATTATTTTTTTTATAAAACGATCCAAATTTACGTTCATCTTATTCTCCATCATTTTCTCATTCCAAAAACATATAAATATGTTATATTTGGATTAAAAACAAGCTCTGAAAATTAAAAATATAAAAATTATGATCAAAATTAAATTTTCGAAATCAATTTAAAAACACTTTCATCTTATTCCTTGTCGGTTCCTGATTCCAAAAACATATAGATATGATATGTTTGGATTGAAAACACGCTCAGAAAGTTAAAACGAAGAGAGGTACAGAAAAGCGTGCTATCCTTCTCAGCGCAACTACTACCCCGCTCTTCTTGTCAATTTCACTGCCTTTGCCATGAGCGATGCTACGAGTATACGGTCTTGCTGCGTTGCATTGCGTTCAGTTTCATTCTGTGAGTTCGACAGCTACTTGACTAAATGTTGTATTTTCGCCTTACGCGACTTGTTTACATTTAGTCAAGTTTTGACTAAATGCTTTAACATAGAGGGGGAATCGAGACGAGGGTCGTGGTGTGTGTGTGTGTGTGTGTGTGTGTGTGTGTGTGTGTGTGTGTGTGTGTGTGTGTGTGTGTGTGTGTGTGTGTGTGTCTGTGTGTGTCTGTCTGTCTGTCTGTCTTGTCTGTCTGTCTGTCTGTGTGTGTGTGTAGAGCGATTCAGACTAAACTACTGGACCGATCTTTATGAAATTTGACATGAAAGTTCCTGGAAATGATATCCCCGGATGGTTTTTATATTTAGTCAAGTTTTGACTAAATATTTTAACATCGAGGGGGAATCGAGACGAGGGTCGTGGTGTATGTGTGTGTGTCTGTCTGTGTGTGTGTGTAGAGCGATTCAGACTAAACTACTGGACCGATCTTTATGAAATTTGACATGAGAGTTCCTGGGTATGATATCCTCAGACGTTTTTTTCATTTTTTTGATAAATGTCTTTGATGACGTCATATCCGGCTTTTCGTGAAAGTTGAGGCGGCACTGTCACGCTCTCATTTTTCAACCAAATTGGTTGAAATTTTGGTCAAGTAATCTCCGACGAAGCCCGGACTTCGGTATTGCATTTCAGCTTGGTGGCTTAAAAATTAATTAATGACTTTGGTCATTAAAAATCTGAAAATTGTAAATAAATTATTTTTTTTATAAAACGATCCAAATTTACGTTCATCTTATTCTCCATCATTTTCTGATTCCAAAAACATATAAATATGTTATATTTAGATTAAAAACAAGCTCTGAAAATTAAAAATATAAAAATTATGATCAAAATTAAATTTTCGAAATCAATTTAAAAACACTTTTATCTTATTCCTTGTCGGTTCCTGATTCCAAAAACATATAGATATGATATGTTTGGATTGAAAACACGCTCAGAAAGTTAAAACGAAGAGAGGTACAGAAAAGCGTGCTATCCTTCTCAGCGTAACTACTACCCCGCTCTTCTTGTCAATTTCACTGCCTTTGCCATGAGCGGTGGACTGACGATGCTACGAGTATACGGTCTTGCTGCGTTGCATTGCGTTCAGTTTCATTCTGTGAGTTCGACAGCTACTTGACTAAATGTTGTATTTTCGCCTTACGCGACTTGTTTACATTTAGTCAAGTTTTGAGGGGGAATCGAGACGAGGGTCGTGGTGTGTGTGTGTGTCAGTGTGTGTGTGTGTGTGTGAGTGTGTGTGTGTGTGTGTGTGTGTGTGTGTGTGTGTCTGTGTCTGTGTCTGTGTGTGTGTCTGTGTGTGTGTGTGGATTCAGACTAAACTACTGGGCCGATCTTTATGAAATTTGACATGAGAGTTCCTGGGTATGATATCCCCGGATGTTTTTTTCTTTTTTTCGATAAATACCTTTGATGACGTCATATCCGGATTTTTGTAAAAGTTGAGGCGGCACTGTCACACCCTCATTTTTCCATTAAATTGATTGAAATTTTGGCAAAGCAATCTTCGACAAAGGCCGGGGTTTGGTATTGCATTTCAGCTTGGTGGCTTAAAAACTAATGAGTGAGTTTGGTCATTAAAAATCGGAAACTTGTAATTAAAATTATGTTTTTATTAAACGATCCAAAAACAATTTCATCTTATTCTTCGTCATTTTCTGATTCCAAAAACATATACATATGTTATATTTGGATTAAAAACAAGCTCTGAAAATTTAAAATATAAAAATTATGATCAAAATTAAATTTCCGAAATCGTTTTAAAAACTATTTCATCTTATTCCTTGTCGGTTCTTGATTCCAAAAACATATAGATATGATATGTTTGGATTAAAAACACGCTCAGAAAGTTAAAACGAAGAGAGGTACAGTAAAGCGTGCTATGAAGCACAGCGCAATCGCTACCGCGCCAAACAGGCTCGTCACTTTCACTGCCTTTTGCACTAGCGGCGGACTACGTTCAGTTTCATTCTGTGAGTTCCACAGCTTGACTAAATGTAGTAATTTCGCCTTACGCGACTTGTTACATTTAGTCAAGTTTTGACTAAATGTTTTAACATAGAGGGGGGAATCGAGACGAGGGTCGTGGTGTATGTGTGTGTGTGTGTGTGTGTGTGTGTGTGTGTGTGTGTGTGTGTGTGTGTGTGTGTGTGTGTGTGTGTGTGTGTGTGTGTGTGTGTGTGTGTGTGTATGTGTGTCTGTCTGTCTGTGTGTGTGTGTGTGTGTGTGTGTGTGTGTAGAGCGATTCAGACTAAACTACTGGACCGATCTTTATGAAATGTGACATGAGAGTTCCTGGGTATGATATCCCCGGCCATTTTTTTTCTTTTTTTCGATAAATACCTTTGATGACGTCATATCCGGCTTTTTGTAAAAGTTGAGGCGGCACTGTCACACCCTCATTTTTCCATTAAATTGATTGAAATTTTGGCAAAGCAATCTTCGACAAAGGCCGGACTTCGGTAGTGCATTTCAGCTTGGTGGCTTAAAAACTAATGAGTGAGTTTGGTCATTAAAAATCGGAAACTTGTAATTAAAATTATTTTTTTATTAAACGATCTAAAAACAATTTCATCTTATTCTGCGTCATTTTCTGATTCCAAAAACATATACATATGTTATATTTGGATTAAAAACAAGCTCTGAAAATTAAAAATATAAAAATTATTATCAAAATTAAATTTCCGAAATCGTTTTAAAAACTATTTCATCTTATTCCTTGTCGGTTCCTGATTCCAAAAACATATAGATATGATATGTTTGGATTAAAAACACGCTCAGAAAGTTAAAACGAAGAGAGGTACAGTAAAGCGTGCTATGAAGCACAGCGCAATCGCTACCGCGCCAAACAGGCTCGTCACTTTCACTGCCTTTTGCACTAGCGGCGGACTACGTTCAGTTTCATTCTGTGAGTTCCACAGCTTGACTAAATGTAGTAATTTCGCCTTACGCGACTTGTTCTTTTTTTCGATAAATACTTTTGATGACGTCATATCCGGCTTTTTGTAAAAGTTGAGGCGGCACGGTCACACCCTCATTTTTCAATCAAATTGATTGAAATTTTTGTAAAGCAATCTTCGACGAAGGCCATTTAAATTTGGAAATGTTGTCATATTGTTCAAGGTCTTTCTTTCTTTATTTGGTGTTTAACGTCGTTTTCAACCATTCAAGGTTATATCGCGACGGGGAAAGGGGGCAGATGGGATAGGGGAAAGGGGGGAGATGGGATAGAGCCACTTGTTAATTGTTTCTTGTTCACAAAAGCACTAATCAAAAAATTGCTCCAGGGGCTCGCAACGTAGTACAATATATGACCTTACTGGGAGAATGCAAGTTTCCAGTACAAAGGACTTAACATTTCTTACATACTGCTTGACTAAAATCTTTACAAACATTGACTATATTCTATACAAGAAACACTTAACAAGGGTAAAAGGAGAAACAGAACCTGTTAGTCGCCTCTTACGACATGCTGGGTAGCATCGGGTAAATTCTTTCTCGTCCCAACCAATATGGGACTCCCCCTAACCCGCGGGGGGTTTGTTCAAGGTCGTAAAAGGGAGGTGTGAC
>NC_090246.1:1913007-1943007 GCF_037325665.1 Littorina saxatilis | reverse complement strand
CCAACACAAGCGAGGTTTACTGCACGGGAAGATGAAGGTAAAGCTGACGACACACACTGATATAGCAACGGGGAGGCAACCCGCTACATAATATTCCTTCGATTTCCCTTGAATGAGAATAAAAACCCAAACAAGGGAGGTTAACTACACAGGAAAATGAGGGTATAGCTGACAAAATACACTGAAAATATCAACGGTGAGACACCCTACATAATAATCCCTCGATTTCCTTTGAAAAAGAATAAAAACCCAAACAAGAGAAATGAACTGCATATGAAGATGGAGATATAGCTGACAAAATACACTGAATATATCAACCTCTACAAATAATATTCTTTCCATTTCTGTCACTGTTGCATGTGGGCACGGAGACAAAAGTCAATGTTCCTCCCGAGACAGGCCAGTCGGTCCGAAAACTTTCAGTTCATTTGGTCCATGATCAACATTCCTCGGTCACTCTCCTTTTCCTGTTCTTCGTACCAGAGAAACATTTTCTATTTAAATACTCTGTTGTGTTCAACCGTCCTGAAATAAGCCCGAAGTTGACTTCGCGAAGACTTCGCAAAGTCTCTTTAACAAAAATGATGTGCCATTTAAGCTTCGTGCAACGAGCTTAGTGAAGCAGACTTCGGCCAATAAATATCAGGGAAAAGCTTAAAAAGCTTAATAACTGCATCGTCGTGAAATGTGTTGAGCTTGTCAATGAGCAACACGTGTTCAAGACTTGTTATTGTTTACAAGTATCTGGGGTCGCAAAATATGTATTTCAATAAAACAACGGGAGTTGTCTATAGAAACAGCGTCCTTTAATGAAAATGACACTAACTATAAGAAGTTTTATTCTGGGCTGTGTTTTCTTTAAACCACCGTTGATTAACTTAGTGAAGATTACTCGTGTGACGGAAGCAGACTGTTTTCGATTCCCATACAATTTTTAATAATAAAAACATTTTGAAGAAAACAGATTAAAAAACAAACACATCTGGTTGACTCTGTATGTGTATGTGCGTGCGTGAGTTTATGTGTGCGTGCGTGCGTGTGTGTGTGTGTGCGAGTGCATGTTTTGTCAAAACGTGCATGTGTATTTGTCTGTAAGACTGTCTACAATGTTTTTTGGACCCCTACCTCTTTCTATTATCCCATCAAACAAGTGTTATCGGCCTCAAAACACACATAAACCAGTTTTGTCCTCATACCAACCATGTTGCTCAGCACTCTTCTTTATTTTATGTCTTTACAAGATGCCTGTTGTGGCTTCGATCAAACTTCAAACAGTATTTGCAGGTGTACTCAGACAGGTCACATATTTCTAGCAAGAAAGAGGAAAATGTGAACAGTGGATTTCCTTTATAGACTTCCCCGTTTTTAAGACATTGATTTTTCCGATGTGTCTGTTCATAACCCTAGTAAACGTACCTTTGTCATTCAGATGTAGCCGAGTGCCGAAACACTACGATCACCTCGGGAGGCGAAATGCAATCAAACAGGATTGAAAATGTTAGGGCTAATTTCTTAGCCCTATAAAAACTGTTATGCAAACCCGAAGGTTCCCATGAACATACAGACAATCGGAAACCACCAGACCCCATCACAAACAGAATTCTACAATCCACCGCTGTTGACTTAAAGGCCAACAACTCGGGTGCAGAGTCTGCTGTGAAAGGAGCGGTAGCCTCCCCTGTCACAGAAAGACTATTTTTATATGCAATGCATTACTGCAACTGTGCTGCAATTTCCTCACTATATTGTTTTCCCATTTTCGAGTGTGTTTAAAAAACTATAACCCTTTTCCTTCTTACTATCTATATTATGTGCGTCGGTATTAAGTGTTTGTACCACTGACTATAAGGGACAGGTTGTAAGATTAGGCTTTGCCTAAAACTTCTATCCTTTGGTAATTAAGTTCACTTTCAGTTTCCTTTATAAGACCTCATTTTCTCAGATTTCTGGAGCTCTTAAAAATGGGCAGGGGGGGGGGGGGGGGGGGGCACTGTAAATGGAATCGTTTGATCACATGATTGATCCGGGTGTTTATTGGTAAATTGCTCACTCTCTCTAGTATCCCAATCACACTCCTGTTTTTGTTGTTGCTTGGTTGCATGTTTTGTGCATGGTTTCCATTTCATATAGCAACTTTGATCGTGGTCCACGTTTTTAGACTGCATTGATTGTAGTTGAATCCGTACATTTACCGCTTTAAAAAAATAAAATTAAAACTTTTATACTTCTTAGATTTGTGTGCTGCTTGAGGACTTCAAAACAAAACGGACCTTGTTTTATCATAACCCAAAAGTCGAATTGTATACCTTGTGGAGTAGTTTTAAACTATCAAGCTGTTTGATGACGGAGCAAGCCCCTTTAAAACTACCATCTATTGACAACTCAGAGGTAATAAACGGTCTTGATAAGCAACAACACAAATTCAAAGAAATAATCTCTCAGTCACCTTTCTTGCCTTCAATCCGGTACTTAGTGAGACTGTTCTGACGTTTGGAACGCTATTAGTCTCTCTTAAACTCGTTAATTGTACATGGTAACTTTGTAAAACTGAAATGCGTTTTGCTTCCACTTTTCCTTGGCGACAGACTTGAAGTGAGCAATGAACGCAACAATAAGAATAACCTAAAAGAAAGACGGAGCAGACACAAACTAATTTTATATTACAAGATGGTATTTGGCAAATGTCCTCATTACTTATCACAACTTTTGCCACCTTTAACTTCTGATGTTAACCCCTATCATCGAAGAAGACCATCAGAAAGAAGAGTTCCCACTTGCAAAACTGAATTATACCGTCGATCTTTTATACCATCTACCACTGTCCTTTGGAACAACTTGCCAGACAACATCAAAACAACTAACTCAATTAGCGAATTCAAACACTATCTAACTATTCCTGATTATAACGTACCTGCCTATTACTACTGTGGTAAACGACTGGAAGAGATTCATCACTGCAGAATGCGCCTAAACATGAGTAACTTGAATTCTGACCTGTGCAAACGCCACTGACAGGAAAATCTGCAGTGCGTTTGCGGCTACCTGCATGAAACAGCTGACCATTACTTGACACATTGCCCTCTGTACGTAGACGCTCGCCAATCTACAATAAATGCACTACCTGTACATGTTGAAATATTGTTAAATGGTAGCGAAAACCTTTCTCTTCGCACCAACAAGCTTATTTTTGAAAGTGTCCAATCGTTTATCTGTAAATCTGGTCGTTTTTGTTAATTTGACCCAGTACGCATATCCATGCCAACAACCCTTATTTTATTTACATTTTTCAATTATATATTCAGCGAACTACTGCTTATTTGCCACTGGATTACAGTTTACAATGTACTATGTATATTCTTTTTGTATGCGCTAACCACCTTCATCTTTCATATGTACCTACCATTCTTTCGCCCCACCTCCACCCTCCCCCTCTTCCTCCTGCTAGCTTTTTCCTGTTCTTTTTGGTTTGCTTCAACTATGCTGTTGACCTGGATAGTTCCATAGTTTATGTTTGTCCGACATCATATTTTTTGTTAATTTGTAAAGTTCAACGTAGGGCGCGTAATATAAGCGTTCGCTTGAGTTCGTGTCCCTATTGTTTATCGCTGTATTGTTGTACCATGTTTGATTTAATAAAACATTGTTTAAACCAACAATAAAAATACTCTGGATGTAATTAACCTACGTTTTCTGTTTTCTGTTTTCTGTTTTGTTCTGGGAAAGTAACTAAAACAGCTTTGAGGTCTGAGATATCGAAGTGTGTGTACTATTGCTTTGACCGACCAAAACATTTTTTTAAGAACCGGCCCAAGTGAATTTTCTTTGGTTTGTTTGGACAGCAGGGGGAACATATTTGGGCAACAAATCCATAATCCGGTGTGCTTTTTGTGTGTTTTTACCTGGTGATAGAATGCATGTTTTTTTAATAAATTACTATTAGTCTTCTCTTGTGACGCAGAAGGACATAACGATGAAACAACCGCAATGAAGTGGGACAAGAATAAAAGTGCAACAGACTCAATGAACGAGACAATTTGAAAAAAAGCTACAGCCAAGTCTGCGAACAACAGTTTGTCGTCTGTTACTATCAGCACAATGATAGGTGTAATTCATTCTCCCTTCTTACTTCGCGTAGTTCAAGACTGTTTTGTTAATTACTCTTTCAAAAACCTGCAAACTTTCCCTTCTGTCAAGGACACGTATTGCGTCAAGAGGCCATCTTATGATGTTATAGGTAGCCCTTGAGAATAAACATTGCGATGGTAGTAACTTCAGTCATTCTCTCTTGAAAATTGCCTTGTTAATTGTCGAGGACAGGTATCAAGACAAGAACTGCCCCCAGGTAAAAGAAGCCTTCATACAGATCTCCCCGACACTTTCGCTGCTCACACTAGTATCATCTTCAAACGGTTTGTTAATTGGAGCTTGCTGGCTACGGGCAATGCACCCGGCTTGACGATAGGTGTGGAAACACAAATTATAGTGTCTGTATGTGACACAGCCTAGGGGTTAGTACATAGGCTGGGGACCGCTTTCTCCCCGTCGGTCAGTCTTTGTGGCTGTGAAAAAGGATTAGAGCTGTCAGAAGGACAGTTACGTGGTGTAGACATCAAAGACCACTCGCGACCCTGTGGTGTTTTCTTCGAAGTTTGTGTGTCGTGAAAAAAGTAGCTTTAAAATAGGTCATCAAATAGTTCAAACTCTGCACAGAAACAAATCGAGTGGAAGTCATCAGTATTCCCTACTGAAACCGCTATCCAACGAAAAATAGTTAAGCCATAATCAAATAGCACAGGAAGCAAACACGATGCTGATTGTTGGCATGAGTTTAAAAGAAGTGACGATGATAAGGATCCAGTGCAAAAGCCTGGGTAGAACTAAGATGATGATGATGACGACCACGACGTCGTAGACGATGATGACGCAAAAGACGAAAAACTAACAACATCAACCCAAAAGGTGTGTGAATCTATACAAGTCAGACAAATGACTTCACATTTCAGGACGTTAAATTCACCACATCAATAGAAAACAAATCGAGTTGAAGTCTTCTGGTTATTCCCTCCTGAAAGCCCTATGCAACAAATCAATACAAACGAATCGTAAAACAATAACATCCACAGCAGGACGTAAGTTCACAACAGCGAGGCTAAACTCCTGCAGATGGAACATTTTAGCCGAGAAAGGAAACCGTATACATAATTCACACATGGCTTGGTAAAAACTTGCGGTTGGATACGCATTTACATATATACAAGTCAACACAACAACAACACATTTTTGGTTAGACGATGACATGAAACACAAAGAGAGAGAGGGATAAAGACAGCAAGCCAGCCAGCCAGCCAGCCAGCCAGCCAGCCAGCCAGCCAGCCAGCCAGACAGACAGACAACACAACAACAACACATTTTTGGTTAGACGATGACATGAAACACAAAGAGAGAGAGGGATAAAGACAGCAAGCCAGCCAGCCAGCCAGCCAGCCAGCCAGCCAGCCAGCCAGCCAGACAGACGGACGGACGGACGGCCGACAGAGAGAGGCATGGCGAGAAACAGAGGGAGGCAGACAGAAAGACTATTGCTGAGTGAAATCATACAATATATGATTTACTCTTTGTTTCATTTTCTGAAAATATACAGTACTGCAAGCCTTATTTTCACAGAAGTATCTATCTTGTGAATAGTAAGTTAGTTAACCATTTGGAAAGCACTGACAGTTATGCAACCCATCAAATTATCAATACATCTTTCAGCAAATGCCTGAATATCCTGCACCCCAAAACATTGTTCATTGAATTGACTAAGTTTTCATACCTGTTATTTCCAACAACAACAACAACAACAACAACAACAACAACAACAACAACAACAACAACAACAACAACAACAACTCTTTAAATGTCACAAGTGAGACAGAACTATAGAATTGTTGAGAAAGCATACACACCCACATTACTTAACAATCTTAGAGTGTGCTGCCTCAAAAGACATACAACGTTGCATGCCATCACTGAACTCAATATCCAATCTCGAGTTCATTCATATGCATTAAAGTAGTACTAGTCTTGTTCGCTTAGTTTTTGTTGAAATGTACTTTTAAGCTAATGAATGACTCACTCTAAAAGTAAGAATATTCCCAAATCAAAATCGTAAAAATATAATATAAAAACACACTAAAACACACACAAAAACACACCCACACACAACATCAACAATACCACAAAAGGCTCACAGTCGGAGCGAGGTTGAAAGGTCTATGAGGGCAAAGCACACGACAAGAATGAAGTTATGACTGAGCGTAGCGTGAAGAGTAAACACAACGCTTGAGTGACACCACTTACAAACACCACGCACATGGACACGGTACTAGCAATACTGTTCCTCTCCTCCACTCTAGCGGTTACTACCCATCACACAAAGTTAACAGAAAACTTGGACATTTTTTGCGGATGTGGTATATTCTGGTGGAGGTATTAGTGACACAAAATCCACCAGTTTCGTTTCCGAAATTTACCTGTGCACACCTGTTTCTTTCGCTCACGTGTAGGTATAGAACCGAACAGTAGCACTAGTTTGGAACAGTAGCAAAAGGCTGATTCGACGGCCGCGATAGCTCTAGAGAAGCGAGAGAGAGAGAGAGAGAGAGAGAGAGAGAGAGGCGGAGACGGACTGTAGAGAGCGAGAAATGAAAAGTATGCATGCAGCGGGGTATGACGAACAATATGCAAAAAAGACAAGAGGTTGAGGGACAAGACAGGTGTGACACTATCCTACCTGCAACTACGTCAGTTCCTTCCATGGTTGAACGACTGTGCGCCAGCAGCGCAGCGGTAAAGGTTTCTGTGTTCTCGGACCGTGAAGCCTCCATGCCTGGCTGATTCTCGCTTGGGATACTACTCTACACACAACTCGCTGGGAACGAACGACAACTTGTCACACTCGCCGCGACACACAACAGTCCTGCGACATTCTCGTCTGCTCGCCTTTCATTGGTTGACCTCTTTTGACCTCGCTGTCTGATTGGCTTGAGGGATAGCTTCCGGCGTTTTACCTGCGAGTTTGTATTACGACTGGTTGGTGTTCCACACGGTAGCAATTTGGGAGCCGTGCTTACAACAACTGTTTCGCTGAGTTTTCTACTGGATACACGAATTTGTCAGCACGGTATGAGGGTGGATTGTGAATTATGGATTGTCCGCTTTTGCACAGCAGAATCGACTGTCAATTTTAGAGCGTTGCGAGCAAAACGCCGACGACTTTCTCGCCTGTGCTGCAGGCGAATTCACCTGCCGAAGAGAGGCATTCTAATCCCGGAATGTTAATTACACGGCAGTATGTGGGATCCTGTATCACTAGGGGGTCTTTTCTCCCCCTGTCATATTACACGGCGGCTTGTATACCCCTCCGAACTGAAAAGAAACCCAAAACAGAGACCAAAAAATTGTCTTCACTTGCTAAAATTATAGCCGCTAAATAATGAGCTCGGGTCAAAGTAAACATGTGCTATCTGCGCGGACGCGCTCACAGTCGCACAAACGGACACGGATTAGGAAATGGTAAGAAGCTTAAGAGGATTAAAGGCTCGCTGTTTCGGTCCAGCCAAAGACCTAAGGCCTCAGCTATTTGATGGAAAGCAACCACCCGTGAAGAAAGAAGGCAAATAACGTTGCACCCCATTGTGTTTTGCCCCCAGGCTTTCGGAACAGCTGAGCGGGTGTAGAAACAAGAATCGGAGCGTGAAAGGCGAACGATTGTAGTCGCTGCTGAATTGGACCGTCACTTGCAGCTGAAGATAAAGGGGTTTTTAAGCCTTTGTATTTCGATTTTCGTCAAGACTTGTCGATTGTTGGAGGGGGGGGGGGGGGACAGTCCAGTCTTGGCATCTTGGCCTCTACCCACTTTTTCCAGAAAGCAACGCGCGCACGCACGCGCATACACACATATACACACACATACGCACCGTACACCGAAAACACACACACGCACGGACACACACAGACACACAGACGAGCCTACAAGCAACCGTGCGCGCACGAACACAACACTACCTTCCACACGGATATTTACACATATTTGAACATGAACGTCATTAGTTCTTAATTGAACACCATTGATAATCGTACAAATGTAGCCTTGCATCTCATTAAATTTATGTCCGCCTATATCGTGATGCTATCAGAAAGAAAAATAATAATACAGCTTGAACGGGTTGAACAACAACAACACCTCGACCTAACTTGACCCGGCTAGACCCAGCCAGTCTCTCGTGATTATATCTGAGGAGAGAAGCTTGATCTGGGGGGGGGGGGGGGGGGAGGGGGCAGGTCAGGTCAGTACAGTGGAGAGGAAGAAAACAGAACAAAAATGTTAACGGTCGATGAATCAATGTATCGTAGTAGAGGAAGGCGGGTAGAGGGAGGCGGGTAGAGGGAGATAAGCTGGACATTAGAGTGGGATGGGAGTTCCTGGAGTGAGGGGGGGGGGGTGGAGAATAAGACGACGAATATTGTGGATAGGGGAGAGGGATGGAAGAGGAGAGAGTAGCTTGGCATGAGAAAGCTGGGGGGGGGAGGGGGGAGGGGTGGACCCCTACTGGAATGACCCCTACTGGAATGACCCCTACTGGAATGAATGAGGAAGAGAAACATACGTTGAATTATAAGAATAGGATATGGGGATCGAAGATAAGACAGTAGCTGGTCACGGGGAGAGTAAGTTACTGGAGGAGGATGTAAGAACAATTGTCGTCCTGAATGAATGATTAAGGCACGAGTTGGGGGGTGCGAGAAGAGAAGCTTGACACGAAAAAGGTTGGTCAATACGAGAATGGTCACGCTGAATGACTAATATATACAGGAAGAAGAAGAGGGAGAGGGAAGCTGGATATTGAAAGAAAGTAAGTCGACGAAGCTTGGAGGAAGAAAACCCCGTCACCCATGAGTGGCGCAAGGAGGAAGAAGGTGGGAGAAGCTGGACATTTAAAGAAAGAAGGTCGATGGGAGTTTGAAGGAGGAAAACCTCGTCAAGCATGTGTGGCTGGGCATTTCATCTTCTTCTTCTTCTTCTTCTTCAGCGTTGGACGGTTGTGTCATTGACCCGAAAGGCTTCAGGGGGATTGCTGCCTGTTGCAATGTCAACCTCTTTATCACAACACGGCTATTACCTTTCACTGTACGATTGATGCATGAGAGAGAGAGAGGGGGGGGGGGGGTAGGAGGTGGTAATTTGACTGGTGTACCTGTCACTTCATGGTGGCTTTGAGGATGAAGAGCGAGATTGAAATCGTGTTGTCCACAATCGATTGTCATTTGTAGGGAGGCCCACTGTCCTAAGCGTGAATAGTGCACAGAAGGCATTGTTTAGAGTGCTGTAAACAGCTTCAAAATTAAGCAATGTTCTTATAGTTCAGGTTTGAAATGTAAAAGTACTTATAGAATTGCTGTGCAAAGTTTGAAGCCTGTTAGAAATATACATTTGGAGGTATTGGACTGTAAAATCAGGCAAATATGCGATTTTTTCACAATTGGGAAGTTCTGTACAGGGCGACAAATTAAAAAAAGCAAAAAGAAATGACCTTTTCGGTTTTATTTTATAAAACAGATTGCAGCAACCACAAATGTATCACAGTTGAACCAATAAATGCAATAAAAAGGGTTTTATTGCCGATTGCAATTTTAGGCTATATTGACGTCATCACACGAAATTTAAAAAACGCGAACAAGCAAATCTTCAGTGATTTTACAGGTAAATATGTCATACGATATATCAAATTGAAGATCTCTTTGTGTACAATCTAGCTGTCATACTTTTGATGCTGTATAATCAAAACTTTACAACTTAAGCTTGAAAATCAATATTTTCAAAAATAATAAATTTAAAATAAAAACTATAAAATGTATTAATGTTCCGCAATGTCAATCTTTAAAAACATTTGTAACCTCACATTTTAGCATATTTCCACACATTGAATGATAATAATTTTACTTCCAAACAAGAAAACACTAACTACAGCACAAGTTTGCAGTTATGCGTTATATTTTAATCTGCCTGACTGAAAATGTGTGCGTTTCTTCCTTAACCTGTATATCCGCGATTATATAGCAAATTATGTGTGTGTAAGTGTGTATATATATCCATGTATGCAGGTATGTATGTGTGTATGTATGTATGTATGTATGCTTATGTGTGTATGTGAATATCTCTCTTTCTCTCTCTCTCTCTTTCTATCTCTCTCTCTCTCTCTCTCTCTCTCTCTCTCTCTCTCTCTCTCATACACCCCCACACACACAATATCTGTTATCCTTGTTGCGGTGCAATTAAGGTTAGGTATCCAGCATGACAAAATCCCCAGCAATGCAATAATGACACAAACAACATATTTTCAACAAAAAAACTTTCACAGCAAAACAGAAATTGTCTAATCAATGAAATGTAACAAATACAATTGCAGAACAGAACAAAGAAAAATTTAAAATATAACATCAGGTATTTAGCGCCAAAAAGTCAGATCATTAGTTATGAGAAGCAATTAAGAACAATAAACAATTCAGCGCCATAAAAGTCATTTGAAGTCATCAGTCACACTTTACTGAATTTCAAAAATCGTCGGGAAATGAATTCAGCATTATAACAATACCATCAATAAACACACAAGCATGAAGATGAAACAGAACAGACCGAAATTGTAGCACAGAATTGAATTCTGCAAACATATCGCGATCAAAGAAGAACACCAGGTGACTAAGTGTAGCTATCGTTAAACAGACATTACACATTCAATGAGATGTACCTACAGATCAGGTAATTCGTGCTACAAAACCCAGTGCGGATCATAGTCTAAAAGACATCGAGATATTACTAAATTATACAGTACTTCAGCGCCATACTTCTCTTCTTCTTCTTCTGCGTTCATGGGCTAAAACTCCCACGTTCACTCATGTTTTTGCACTAGTGGGATTTTACGTGTATGGCCGTTTTTACCCCGCCATTTAGGCAGCCATACGCCGCTTTCGGAGAAAGCATGCTGGATATGTTCGTGTTCCTATAACCCACCGAACTTCTGACATGGATTACAGGATCTTTTCCGTGCGCACTTAGTTTTGTGCTTGCGTGCACAATCCCCGGCAAAAGAAACACAACGCATTCGCGCCCATTGTTCCGAGTGATTTTTCGTCATTTTCAAATTGTCGTAAAATGTGAACCAGATAAGATAAATCAAAACGAAAAACAGATTCGCAGAGGATATTTTACTGGCTCTACGACAAATGCATAGTATTTAATCGTTTTTATCTTTTACTTGTTCATAAATTGTGTTATACAGGGTAGGGGTCAAGCGAGTCGTGATTGCAGGCAAACGTGTCTCTTCAACATGCTACACAAATCGTAAAAATGAATATTTTTTTTAACACTGAAGTGAAGGTAAAGACATTTTTGGAGGAAATTCATTTCTCAACAACACAATTTAATTAGAATTATTCGCCAAAGCGTTTAAGACTAACATTTTTTTTAGCAAAGATCACTTAGACATTTGGCCACAAATAGCACCTGTTTTTCAAAGAAATCATCACGTCGATTCCGTGCGAATGAGCTTTTGCCAAACAACCCTTTGTAACACTGTCAAAGTGATCTTTGATAATATTTTGAAGTCTTAAACAATAAGCCATTAGCAGGTCTGCACATAAGTTGACCTGGGAGATGGAAAACATCTCCACACTTAACCCACCAGGCGGCCGCGACCGGGATTCGAACCCTCGACCTTCCGATTAAGGTTGAAACGCTACCTTTTGTTGGAGTAACCCAAGATGCACGCTTGACTTGGAAGAAGCCACATATTGCAGCCACAGAGGCAACAGCGATTAACAAATTCGCACTAACGGAATGAGAGCGAAGACATATATGTGTCTATGTGCACGTGTGTCTGTCTGTATTCATGTGTGTGTGTATGTTTGTGTTCGTGTGTGCGTGAGTATGTATGCATGTGTGTATGTGTCTGTCTGTCTTTGTGATTCTGGATCAAAATGTATGTGTTAGAGTTTGTGTGTGTGTGTGTGTGTGTGTGTGTGTGTGTGTTTTGTGAGAGAACGTTTTACCGAGAATTTACTTTGCAAAGCGAGTATCTACAGCTAGGTTACTGCGAAAAGGGCTTCTGTGTGCTGATCGGTCCTGTGAAGCAATCCATGTTGCAGTGAGGTAGCTACGTGTTTTGTCCACGTGTTTTAAACCGGAATTTCATTGTCCCCCAACAAACCTTCTCCTTGGGTCTGTTAATTTTGCTGGGTCACGGGGTCCTGCGTGTCGTGAATAGCCTGTTTCTGATAATAATACTTGTGGCGAAGGCGAGTCATATGTAAGCATAATTGCTGTTCTTGTTAGATCTGTCCACTCAGTATAACTGATGGATCTATTCAAGGCCGCGTCGCGGAGAAAAAAATCATTACCACAGCTGGAAGGCTCGGTTATTCTTTTTAAAGATGTTGCTAATTCGTTGATCTAACTTTGGTGGGGAGTTGACAAACCTAAAATTATAACATATTTTCCTGTGACATTTCACGGCATGCCTTGATTCAGCCTTCGGCGGTGAAACAGTTGAAAGGCGTTTTATGTTAATCGCTAGGCGAAGTCCAACAAATCTACATCAGGATGAGAACAGACTTCTGGATATATCTTTTGCAGAGATCTTTCACTACACAATATATTTTCTGTTTAAAATAAGTTTTCTTTGCGAGCTCGTGGAAAATAGGCGATAATTTCGAATTTCGGCTTGTCGCGACGTCAAGTTTTTCACTGTGCATACTCTGATACCGGTGCGTCCCGCTACTGAACACTGCGTAACTGATTCAGCTTTTGTATGACTGCGAGAGTTGATCAGCTTTGGGTTTTTTCCACTTCAATCGCTTGTCAAGGTCAAGCCAAAGCACATACTGATGAGAACAAATGTACTAAACTTACTGGTAGATCTATCTCTTGAGATCACTGAGAAGAAAGATCGAGCGACTTCCTAAAACGCATGTGTTTAAAAGAAAACACTGTGTTCAGAATAAACCCTTTCAACGACGTTATGATATATTTTGTAAGTTGCTCCTTTGAACTTATAATAACAGAAAGTTGATTGTATCGCACGCAAAATTTCATGAATCTGGTTAGCATATCTTTCCTTTGCGAGTCTTTGGAACTGGGGCGATAATTTGGAGTGTTTCAGCTTGCCGCGACGTCATGCAAATAGTTGTATCACTCTGTAAATGACTAGATTCAGCCTTCGGCGGCGCAGCCGTTGGATAATCGCTTCATTTCAATCGATTGGCCCGGTCAAAGTATAGCCCGTATTGATGAGAAATGATGTTTTTCTTGTAGATTAGCCTTTTAAGATTAATGAGAGAAAAGAGCGATTTCCAAAAACGCCTGTGTCAAAACAAAAACACTGTGTTCAGAATCAACTATATTCACAACATATTAATAATAATTATGAGTCGTTCTGCGGAATAGATAATTACAAAGGATTGATCTGATGGTATGCAAAATGTCATTAAACTGCGTCTAATACTTTTTTCTTGCGAGATCTCAGAACATACGCGATTCGGCCTTGGACGGCGCAAAAGTTGAAATATTGCTTCACTTCAATTGGTTGGCCCGGTTAAAGTAATGCACACATTGATTAGATAAGACATTGTCCTGGTAGATTGGCCTTTTAAAATTATTGGCAGAAAAGAGCGATTTCCAGAAACATCTGTGTAAAAAGTAAAACACTATGTTCAGAACCCACCCTTTTTCAAGACGTTAATAACATTTTGATAAGTCGCTCTTTCACATACATCATAACAAAGGGTTGATCTTATGCCACACTAAATTTCAGTATTGTACTTTAAACAGTTTTTCTTCGCGCGCTCTTGGAACTTGGGTGACGATTTCGAGTGTTCTGCTTGCCGCGACGTCAAATAGCTTTTTCCCTGTACACCGCGTCTGCGGCTAAGTCCGAAGCGAGAGAAAGCGTTTTAGGGCAAGTTCGGGACTTGTTTTACTCATGAACCAAAAACAGCACGTTCACATACCAACAATCATTCAAAAGAACAACAACTGGAGAAACCCTTGCAAGTTGTTTGACGTTTTTAAAATATTTATTTAGCCTTTTAAATCTTCAGAGAAAAGTAAAAATCAATCACGGCTGTGGCCGCCATTTTGGATTTTCTCTGTGGGCCTCCCTATCATTTGTAATTGTGTTGTTGTGACACGGACACCGGGGTTACGATGACGGCGATGCTGTTATGATGATGGTGACAAGGAGGAGAAGGAGAAAGCGTTCGGTGGGGTTTTGGCGGAGGAGGGGGGGGTGTGGGGTGGGGCTGTACAGGGGGCAATGGCGGGGAGGGTGGGGGGGGGACGAGGTCAGCTTGTGTCTCGGTGTTCATGACATGTCGATAGCTAACAGCATACAGGCTTATATTTAAATACGCAAGCACAAACGCACTCACGAACCCTCTTGGCTTGACTTCGCGAGCGAAGATGTATGAAGGTATTCCTCACCTGGAGCAGGCACGCCGATGGATGATGAGACCTTTTCCAAACAATAACAAGCTAACACGCACGCACGCACGCACACGCACACGCTCACACATACACATTATCATATACACACACACTCACACACATACACATACACACACATACACGCACGTACACATACACATACACATACACACACACACACACACATACACACACATACATACACACACACTGACACACACATACACACACACACACACAAACACATACACATACACATACACACACTCAGACACGCACGCAGGCATCCACGCACACAGATTGTACCGTTGTCTCATTTCCCAATCACTCTACCGGATTACATTTTGTCAAAACTTTACTAAATGCAAAATGTGGATCCCTTTAAAATATACTAACGTGGATCTAAAAGATAAAGAAGTGGACCCCTTCAAAATATATAAAAGTGGATTCCTCTAAGCAACACACAAATCAAATGCATAAAAAGTGTTGACAAAAAAATGTTGCGCCGTCCGGGAATCGAACCCGAGTCACAAGAATGGGAATCTTGTATGATACCACTACACTAACGGCGCATCTTATGAAGATAGCGTCGAAAAGTATCTGAAGATAACCGCCTGACATACACATGAACAAGCATTCTGATAATCATCGGTTCATGCTATCGCTCATGTCTTTCTGACAGGATGGATAATTGCTACGCTAAGAAGCGGAGCTAAAAGCCGAAATCTATCAAAACAAGAATACATAGTTATCTCCCATATGTTATTCACTAATGTTTCTGATAACAGACGAAAGACGAACGTGATTGTAGAATGGCCGACTTCGACAGTGATCCCCGTTCTGTTTTTCACAGTTATGATAAAGAAATCGTTCTAAGGTCAAAACAAGTCGAAATTTTGAGACTGCTGTGGGAAGAAGACCGTGATTTTGTTGCATCACTCCCAACTGGTTACGGAGTAAAAGATCGTCCGCTCCGTAGCCATTTTGCTATGATCACGTGACAAAGTTGATTATCACCTGACACTTTTGCCATATTTAGAGTTGTTTGCACAGTAAATACATCCGCGAAAGATAGCTCGCTTGAAACTGCTTTGCATAACAATTGCTTTGTGATTTAAAAATTACACAACACCATGAAAAATCATTATCGACGATCGCGAATCTGCTTATATCAATAACACATTACGAAAAGCTCTAAATATGTCAAATCAAATCGATTTCCTCTCCAGAGAAGGAAAACAAAGGCATCCTGTCAGGGATAAATGAGGCCCGAGGGGAAGTAACTCATTTTGACCTGAGTTCAGGATGATGAACAAGAGACAAAAACAAAACAAACAAAAAACCGATAATACCGTGGATGCAATAAAGTAACATGCACACGTGACATGGATTCACGGGCACAAAGCCAGTCGCGGATCCACGCAAGCCATTCCCCCTCTACCCCCCCCCCTCCACCACACTCACATACAAACACGCACAAACACACACGCTACTGCCCTCGGCTTAAGGGCAGGAGGTACCTTCAAATACACATTTTTTTTCTCTTCCAAGTCATTTGACCACAACATTCATAAAACAGAACTGTTTGTGTTCAAATTTGGTGTGCTTTTGCTTCAATGTATGTAGAATAATAGTATGATAATAAAAAATGTGCTCTTAGATTGACTTAGTAAAAATTATTACATGAACAATAAAAATCATTATGGATGACAATATAATTTCAAAACTATTCATTAGAATAATTTGGAATTTTTCAGAAATGTATAAGACATACTAATAGATGTTTTGTTCAATTAGCTGTGGGAAGGACAGTTAAAGAGATACACATTTTCGATGTTTTGAGACATTTTGTACCCACAAAGTCAACATTTAGAAAAACAATATTTAAAAGTTGTTCGAACAAATCAAAGATAAATATCTTACACACTTGTAAGTCAATTTTAGTTCAAATATGGGGAGTAGTTTTGAAATTAGACTGTCATCCATGAAGTAACATGATTCCATTCATTGCTTTTCTTATTTTTTATTTAATAACTTTTGCATAGTCAATTTAGAAATAATCTTTTATTTTATCATGGACTATTATTTCTCATACATTTCAGCAAATGCACACCAACTTTTGACGCAGAACAATTTTGTTTAAAGAATGTTGTGGTCAAATGAAAAACGGGGAATTTTCATGATAGTTCCTGCCCTTTAATATCCAGTCGACCAGAATACATTTTGTCAAAACTTTACTAAATGCAAAATGTGGATCCCTCTTAAATATATAATAACGTGGATCTAAAAGATAAAGAAGTGGATCCCTTCAAAATATATAAAAGTGGATTCCTCCAAGCAACACACAAATCAAATGGACAAAAAATGTTGCGCCGTCCGGGAATCGAACCCGAGTCACAAGAATGGGAATCTTGTATGATACCACTACACCAACGGCGCACCTGCTGGGTATGGCGTCGAATGTTTCTGAAAATAACCGCCTGACATAGACAACGAAACAAAACAAAAACCACGATAATCTCGTGCAAGCAACAAAGTAACATACACACGTGACATCGATTCACGTGCACAAAGCCACTCACGGATCAACGCAAACCCTTCCCCCTCCCGCGGCCTCCCTACACTCACTACACACAATAGCTTTTTACATTTAGTCAAGTTTTGACTAAATGTTTTAACATAGAGGGGGAATCGAGACGAGGGTCGTGGTGTATGTGTGTCTGTGTGTCTGTCTGTGTGTATGTGTGTGTGTAGTGTGTGTGTGTGTGTAGAGCGATTTAAACTAAACTACTGGACCGATCTTTATGAAATTTGACATGAGAATTCCTGGGAATGATATCCCCAGACATTTTTATTTTTTCGATAAATGTCTTTGATGACGTCATATCCGGCTTTTTGTAAAAGTTGAGGCGGCACTGTCACACCCTCATTTTTTTTAATCAAATTGATTGACATTTTGACAAAGCAATCTTCGACGAAGGCCGGACTTTGGTATTGCATTTCAGCTTGGCTTTTAAAAAATTAATGAATTTGGTCATTAAAAATCGGAAACTTGTCATTAACAATTAACGATCCAAAAACAATTTCATCTTATTCTTCGTCATTTTCTGATTCCAAAAACATATACATATGCTATATTGGGATTACAAACAAGCTCTGAAAATTAAAAATATTAAAATTATGATTAAAATTAATTGTCTGAAATCGATTTAGAAACAATTTCATCTTATTCCTTGTCGGTACCTGATTCCAAAAACACATAGATATGATATGTTTGGATAAAAAAACAACTCAGTACGCTAAAAAGAATAGAGATACAGAAAAGCTACTCAGATCCTACTCAGCGCGACCATTACCGCACTATTCTGGCTTGTCGATTTCACTGCCTTTGCCACGAGCGGTGGACTGACGAAACTACGAATATGCGGTCTTGGTGAAAAAAATGTAGTGCGTTCAATTTCATTCTGTGAGTTCGACAGCTTGACTAAATGTGATTTCGCCTGTTCTGTTTGTCTATCCCTATGTTAAATCTTCACTTAGCATTACACGCTTTCAATCATGAAAAGTATGTGAAAGTCAAACCAAACACCCGCAAACATGTCACTATGTCCACTCGTGTGTGTGTTTGTGTGCTTGTTTGTTCTTCATGTTGTTGTTGTTGCGGTTTTTAATGATAACGTGTTTCTATTGTGTTATCTTTATGTGATTGTGTGGCTGTATAAAAAAAAAAGCATACTCGCGTGTCTGTATGTTTGTTAGCCTATCACACGAACACACAAACACACACACACGCGCGCGCACACACACATACACACACACACACACACACACACACACACACACACACACACACACACACACACACACACACACACACACACACAAGTAGACAGCAACACGAAATAAACACACTTAACACACTCAAAACGAAACAAATTAAAACCACAACAACAAAACTAAAACGTACAGTCAACAAAAAATACTGACACACACCATTGAGTGGACAACTCGCTGGTATAAGTACATATGAAAGGAAAAGAAGCATGCAGATACACATGGATCGACTTTTTGGGACACAGTACCACTAGCAGGTAGACTAACTGGGAGGAGACCACGTTGGCAGTATCGTTAATGTTTAGTTTGTGTCCAGCTGGTAAAATGGTCTTATCCCAAGCTTCTTCTTCTTATTATTCTGTGTTCTCGTCGCCATGCTACACTGTCAAGGTCGTTGATGTGATGAAGTCTGCAGTTCGCCGCAGGAACTCCGCTGGGCCCCACCGTTTCTCCTTCAGGTCCTGTGCACCATCTCTGGCCAGAATTCGCTTCTTAGGTCCGCAAAAGTTGGGCATATCTGGAGGACATGTTCTGAGGTCTGCGTGCCTGTTCCACACATCAGAGACATACACTGTACATTCTATTATAGGCTCCAAGCCAGCTAGGCCTACCGTGCACCCCCCTAAGGATCCAGCTTCAGTAGGCTAGGGATATTCATTGGGGTCTACTGAACACGTTTTATCAAGTTCGCCACGGAAAAACTCATTCCCACTACTACGTATGCCCTTTTGTTTAAGGGTACCCCCTCGAACGCTAAATTTATCTGTGAAATCACAACAATGCACAGCTGCAATGAATGAACAGAGAATCACTTTTTTGAACGTGTTCAGTAGACCCCAATGAATATCCCTAGCCTACTGAAGCTGGCTCCTGAGGGGGGTGCACGGCAGGCCTAGCTGGCTTGGAGCCTATATCTATGTCTCTGCACACATGAAGTCGTCTGTGCGTATACGAAGCAAAAGCCAGGATCAATTTCAGATGGCCTACAAGTTGCCTAACATAGGAAGGAAGGTATCTTTAAATGAAGAGACTACCTAACCCCTTGCTAAAGTTTGATTGTTATCGGATGCCTAACTTATCTGGCAAGAACTATCAGAACTATCAGATCCTGATCCTGGTACGTTCAGTTATCGCGCACCTGCGTGACTGGTACAACATTCAACGTGAGATGTTTCATCCATCCTGATTAAGCTTTATTTGTAAATACACACAAAGAAAAACACAGAAAATGGGTGTTTACTTCTGTAACTAACACTCAGTATTAAAACTCGATCTGTTTTGATTTTTTTTTTATCAATTGTACGACATCAGTATATATACACGAGAGACAGATTCGCCTGCAGATAAAAACAAGTCGCGTAAGGCGAAATGACTACATTTAGTCAAGCTGTGGAACTCACAGCATGAAAAAAGCAAGAAAGGTATATTGTTGGAACGTTTAATTATTGACAAAACAAAACGTTACGTTCACCAATATATCGACCCAGCGGTCCTGTAAGTGCATGGACAAACACTAATTACACAAACACTAATTACACACACTAATTACACAAAACTTATCTTGAACAAATGTTCGGCCGCTTGCAAGGAAGACACAAGCGAATGAGCTGGGTCGATATATTTGTGAACGTAACGTTTTGTATGGTCAATAATTATTCCAACAACATAACTTTCTTGTTTTTTGATTCTTTATCTTTCAGCCTTTACCATGCGGCAGACGTGTTTAGGCCACAAAAAACAACAAAAATAGGTGTGGTTACGGTAACATAGCCAAAAAAAATAGGGTAGGAAGGTAGGCAATCACTTTTTTTTTTAAACTTTTTTTTCCTACTTGACAGGGAAATAAGTGTGCGACTCGGGCGCTTTCGCTTTCATTGCGTTTTCTGCACTCGTTTTCTTGTGGTTTTTTTTTGTTTTGACAAATGTAATAAAAAGTTATAGGGTCGGCCCCTAAAAATAGGGTAGGTCGGGTTACCGTAACCACACCTATTTTTTTTTTTAGGCCTTAGCTCATCAAGGCATGGACGTGTTGATCTAGCAGAGCTTCCACCTACACCATAGGTGTCCGTTAAGAAATTGATAGTAATCTTGAACTTTAGTGTGTTAAATTTATAGCTTAGAATTCAGAGGCATGTAAGCCTCCAAATTTGCAGAACCTGCACTTGTAAGTAAAACAAGTCATTTTAGATCCCTTTGAAGTCACGGAATGAACTGTACCTTTGTGTACGATTGCATTTCGTTTACATGCGTCAAAGACGGAATTATCCGTGAATTGCGACAGGGGACGCAACTCTGTCGTGTAAATGATGTCCCTTGGTTGAAACAACCCCCCCCCCCCCCCCCCCCCATAAAATGAACTGATCCGCCCCTGGAGACAATGAGCAAAACTGTTTTCAACGAAAAGACGGTACCTTTAAATAAACAAAGAAACACACACAGACAGCAACACATCCCACCCACCCCACAAGAATTACAACATTAGAAATTCAGTGAATGAAAACAATTGTTTTCAAAACACACACCTATGCAAACAGAAAATAAACTACACACACATAGATTGTGTAAGGGATACAGGAACTTAACAAGCACAAAGGAGAAAGAAACAAACAAACAAAAACACAAAGAGAGAGAAAAAAAACATGCGCCGTCCGGGAATCGAACACGGGTCGCAAGAATGGGAATCTTGCATGATACCACTACACCAACGGCGCTCTGTATAAAAAAAATGTGAAACAATCTTATATTTCGTTTTGTAAAGCATCGACACCTTTAGTGCCCCACTAAACAAAGACATTTTTTCGGGATATCCAACATGAATTAAAGATAGAACATTTTCTTGTTGCTGCTACTCTAACGGAGCTGGCGTAGTAGGGCCGTAGAAGACTCCCAATAAAAGCTAAATACAAAGTTTCCCCCTTTTTTTTACGAACTCAAAGTCGTGCGACGAGAAAAATGTGACGTCATCGGTGATATGACGCATAGGAAATGTACGCACGTGACGCCATTTTCATTCAAAGTCGATTCCGATCAATCATGACGTAACTTTCTCATTTTACGCCATATATCAAAGGGATATAATGAACCAAATTTGTGTCCACTTATTGCATCAATTTGCGGGGTGTAACTATGTCGCCACATACCGGAAATACCTGTTTAAATAAGCTCTTGAGCTCGTCATTCAATTTGTGAACCGCTTTGTTGGGGAATTGTTTCTAGGCTTTGGCTAGTTTGGATTGCCTTCCTTCTTTTCGCCCCGAAAGGATTAACCCGTATTTCACGCGCTTTTGGTGGGAGTACAGATTTGGAATCGCCCAAAGTGGCAAAGAGCTGCATAGTTCGGTTTGGGGGCTGCATGGATGCCACATAGATGAAAAATGCCTTTGAATTAGAGTTTGAACGCTCCATGATTCAAATCTAATTCATGTGCTGGGTGGACTTTCGAGACGGTGTTTCTTCTCCTATAGACTGCAGTGTGTGTGTTTACGCTCTGTCATGCATTTAGCCCCGGATGAATGTGCTTGATTTGAATACCTGAATTTAACGGTTTTAGTTTGCTTCGACGAATGCTTACCCTGAAAAGAAATATATGACGACGAACGGAAGTTGTGACTCTTCAGGGGCGGATCCAGCCCCCCCCCCCCCCCCCCCCCCCCCCAGCGTAAAAAATTAAAATTGAAAATTGTTTAAAATAAAATAAAAAATTGAAAATAAAGAAAAAATGATGGCTCAAATTGCACAAGATTGCTCCATTTTCCTTGTTTTTTTATCAACATTTTCTGGGGGGCGGGGGGCATGCCCCCGGACCCCCCCCCCCCCCCCCCCCCCAAAGAGCCGGCCTTTGTCTTCTGAATTACGGTTTTGGAAGGTAGGTAGGTAATTTGTTGGCTCAGGTTTGCACCGAATCCGTCAATTGTCCTTGTTTTGATCCAAATTTGTCTTCTTAAATTAACATTTGGAAGTGTATTAGGGGAAGTTTCTTGGCTCAGATTGCACCAGATTGCTCCATTTTTTTCGTGTTTTTATCAACATTTTACGGAGGGGGGGGGGGATATGCCCCCGGACCCTCCTAGGACCTTCGATCTGTCCCTAAAAGAAATTTGGACCCCCCCGCCCCCCCCCCCCTTAAAAATGATGTGATCCGCCCCTGCTCTTGACGCAGAAGAGTTGGATGATAAAAAAAACACACTGCTCGGAATGCAGTTGGGGTGTTGAATGTGTCCAAATGGAGTGATGGTCTTTTGTCATTTCAAAACCTGCATGGCCAGCTCTGATATAGTGTGCACAACTGCTATCACAGAAAAGACTGTGCCTTTAAACCAAACATCATAACAAACAAATCAACAAACAAACAAGCAAACCCGCAACAAAAACAAAACAAAAACACCTAAAAAAAATTTTTTTTTAAAAATGTAAAGTCAGTAAATGATAACAAGAAAAAAAACCAAGGCACAAATAAATAAAACTATACACATACATGTGTACACTCCCACACACATTGTCAAGGGGAAAGATACAGCAACCATACAAGAAAAAGAGAGAAAAATATGCGCCGTCCGGGAATCGAACCCGAGTCGCAAGAATGGGAATCTTGCATGATACCACTACACTAACGGCGCTCTGTCACACAACTGTGTCAAACAATGTTATATTGGTTGAGTACTACTACACTGTATATTGGTTGAGTACTACTACACTGTGTAATGGTTGGACAGTGCAGCGAGTCCAGTGGTCTGATAAGACGTGACTAGTAGGCACATGTTAAAATAACGATAAGCGATTAAGTATTTAATATTGTGTAAACTTGTAAAGCTTGATGTGTGTAATGTGCTTTGAATGAAGTCGTTCCTTCGCCGTCATTTCGGCAATGTTTTAAGTTAGTTCACTGGTTGGTCAGAGTTGTCATTTATCAGTAACTGACATGTTTTAATTGTGTCAGTTGTTGTTGTTGTCGCTCATTCTGAGAATCATCGGTTCACGCTATCGCTCTGTCTCTCTGACAGGATGAATAATTACTACGCGCATTTAAAGGCACAGTAAGCCTCCCGTAAACCATCACAGATACGGTCAGGCTTTTACACACAGTACAAACACCCTTTCATTTAAACACTCACCGATTGAGAACATCCTAGGTGCCCTCCGTAAAGAGCGAACAATTTTCAAAGAATTTATTTTTGCGTGGTTTATCTTATCCCTGAGCCATCGTGAATCCGTGTGATCCAGTTTCCCTTTTTCACAATGTAGTCGTCAGTTAGTTATTTCTATTTGAATGCGACTCGATGTGAGCTTATTTACAATAGCACGTTTTTATGCACGAAACAAACGGCTGTGGTTCACAAGAACTCTAGCGATGGCTTTTGACTGTTGAGAGGAACGGCGATATTATTATTATTATCATTGTGATCATTTTTATGCGCCTAATCTAGATATATCCCTAGGCGCTTACATATTAATTTCTGCCGTTTGAAATGGATTTTTTTACAGACAGACAGACAAACAGACATTTTTTACACACAATATATAACGCATTCACATCGGTCAGTAAAGCTCAGTAGCCTATTAGGCGAGCATTCACCTTTCACGGCCTTTATTCCAAGTCAAACGGGTATTTGGTGGACATTTTTATCTATGCCTATACAATTTTGCCAGGAAAAACCCTTTTGTCAATCGTGGGATCTTTAACGTGCACACCCCAATGTAGTGTACACGATATGCAAGATAAACCGTCGTCTGCTACGACCCTTGCGTGACCCTGCTTCCGGGCTTTTCTTTTTTCAAACTTTCACAACTTCGAATTGTACTGATCTTGTCTTGATGAAAAAAGAATTCTTTTATGATTAAAGAATGTTTGTGTAACAAGCTGTCAATTTATTATTTAGATTTTAAAAGTTAGGTCTAGCGCAAAAACGCACCACGGTCCAAAAACATTTTGATAATCATCGATTCACGGCTATCGCCAGTTTACATCGATAGAATGAGACCCGAAGGGAAGTAACTCATGTTTGACCTGAGTTCAGGATGGGTCCAAATTAAAAGTGTTCGAGACAATCTGCAAAATTAATTCTTTAAAAATTGCTCGCTCTTTACGTAGGGCACCTAGGATGTTCCCGTTTGGTGAGCGTTCAAATGGAAGGGTGTTTGTACTGTGTGTAAAAGCCTGACAGTATCTGTGATGGTTTACGGGAGGCTTACTGTCCGGGCGTGATTTCCGGTATCATAACAGCCGTCCAGCACCAAAACGAGGCGCCATTGTTGTAGCAGCCCAAGTCCACGAAAATAAATTCTTTGAAAATTTCTCACGCTCGACAGAAAGCAGCCAGGATGTTCCCGTTCGGTGAGCGTTCAAATGGAAGTATGCTTGTACTGTATGTAGACGCTCGGGGAGCTCTGTGATGGTTTACGGGAGGCTTACTGTGCCTTTAAGGGAAATCTATCAAAACAAGAAATACAGAGTTATCTCCCCGGATATGTTTTTCGCTAATGTTTCTGATAACAGACAAAAGACGAACGTGATTGTAGAATAGCCGACTTCGACAGTGACCTCCGTTCTGTTCTTCACAGTTATGATAAAGACATCGTTCTAAGGTCAAAACAAGTCGAAATTTTGAGACTGCTATGGGAAGGAGACCGTGATATTGTTGCATCACTCCCAACTGGTTACGGAAAAAGTCGTCTGCTCCGTAGCCATTTTGTTATGATCACGTGACAAAGTTGATTATCACGTGACACTTTTGCCATATTTAGAGTTGTTTGCACAGTAAATACATCCACGAAAGATAGCTCGCTTGAAAGTGTCTTACATAACAATTCCTTTCTAAATTTAAAAATTACACAACACCATGAAAAATCATTAGGCCAAAAAAAAAAGAAGGTCTGTTTACGGTAACATAGGCCCAAAAAATAGGGTCGGTCGGTCGGGATTTTTTTTTTTTTTTTTTTTCAAAAAACCATATTTTCACGTTATTTTGCCAAAAAACCAAAAGATTTTTATTTTTTTTCCCCAAATGCCAAAAAAAAAGTCTAGGGTCGCGCGAAAAAAATAGGGTCGGTCGGGTTACCGTAAACAGACCTTTTTTTTTGTTGGCCTTATCGACGATCGCGAATCTGCTAATATCAATAACACATTACGAAAAGATCTAAATATGTTAAAAAAAAAAATCGATTTCCTCTCCAGAGAAGGAAAACAAAGGCATCCTGTCAGGGATAAATGAGACCCGAAGGGAAGTAACTCCTTTTGACCTGAGTTCAGGATGGTTGTCGCCCTGACTGAGCAAGCGTAAGGGGGCTGTCGCGGATTCTAAATAAAGGCTAAATACGAGTTTTCAATTCAATTTTTCGGGGCGATATGTGAATCGCAATCCCGGTGACGCCATCTCATTCAAAGATGATTACGCTCATTCTCATATTACGGCTTTTCTCATGACCTGCTTCTTTGTCTCTGTCATCTTGAACACGCGGCCAGTACAACTGGCCTTGACACGGAACGATTCAAGGGGGGCAATCTCAAGTCATCTGAAAGAGGGAAATCCAAACGCAATCCGCCTTGTTCGATTTTATGGGCTTGGACGATAGAGAAAAATAAGAAAAGCAAAAGCTGGAGTCCAGTCTGGACGAAACTGCTATCAAGAACGCAGAATTGATTTTTTCTGAGGTTTTTTTTAGCCGTAAGCGCCATGTTTATCGGAGCAGGAAACTCTTCCAGAGTGAGGCCCCTTTGTTGGTTTCACTGCGGTGAACAGCAGTTATGAGAAATTCGAAATGAGAAATGGCGCTTACGGCTAAAATAAAAACTCAGAAAAAATCAATTCTGCGTTCTTGATAGCAGTTTCGTCCAAACTGGATTCCAGCTTTTGCTTTTCTTATTTTTCTCTATCGTCCAAGCCCATAAAATCGAACAAGGCGGATTGCGTTTGGATTTCCCTCTTTCAGATGACTTGAGATTGCCCCCCTTGAATCGTTCCGTGTCAAGGCCAGTTGTACTGGCCGCGTGTTCAAGATGTGTCTCTGTTAGCTGAAGTAGGCGTATACGCTGCGTATTCCATGCATGCATTGGTTACCGGCGCGTATTCCATGTTAATCGAGCGTTTCCGTGTAATTCCAAGAACGGCAGCAAAAATAATATAAATTCAGCTGCAAACGTCAATTTCAGTCAAATCATCTGTTATTAAGAATTTACAAAATAAAAGTCACAAATATTTCTGAGAAATATGAGAAAAAAAATCAAGGGGGAAAATCTGGTAGTCCAAGCACGTGTCGTCAGTTTACTAACAAGCGTTCAGCTCATTTCAAGTCAGTCAAAGACAATCTCGTTCGTTCAAGTACTTCTGACAAGTTTATGCATTTGTTCCCTATCCAGAGTGTGCTGTTGAAGTACTTCAAATACTCTTGGCGGTTAATATTCAATGTTAAAGCCACTGCGAAGCATGGCATACAGTCAAAGGTCACTTTACTGTTCAAGGCGAAGGAAATAATTATACATCCTTTTTGGCTGCAAAATCGTTATCAACTAAGCCTTTTCGACAAGAGAAAACTAGAAATGAAAATACGAGGGCTGTTCCATTATTATTTAGAATCCAGGCTCCTGGTAATATGGCGTTAAATACAAAATCATGCCGTCAAATAATAGACTATTGTGAGGCTTGAAACAAAAAAAATGAAGTTCCAGAGTTATGCCGTTTTCATATGGTCGACTCGGGAAGATACTCACCGCGCAACGTATGAGATTGCGTCATGAAGCTCAAATTCGCGATTTCGGACCGATAACTTACAATAACTACAAACTAAGGGTTAAAAGATACCGATTTGCATGAAAGTGTGATGTAATGTTTTAGGATGAACGCTATTTGTAGAGCCGTGGTGTAAAACTGGTACAGCAATTTCAAACCGGGTAGACGGAGCCTCGAAAATTATACCCACCCTGGTCTACTCATTTCATCCGTTATCCTCGAAAACATTGGCGCTGTTGAACAGATAATAAGAGAAGATCACTTAATTATATCCAGGGAGATGCAATATGCCCTTGGCATTAAAAGCTCTGCATTTGAAAAGATCTTACACAAATATTTAATGGCCCCAAAGCGATTTGCCGGTTGGGTACCACATGAACCCAGTGACGGGAAAAAGAGGGGTAGGGCAGAGTGTTGCCTGACAATACTTGAAACAATCAGCAATGGCATGTCCAAATCAACATGGAATATTGTCAGTGGTGACGAAACCTGGGTTAATTAGTTCCAATCTGAAACCAAACAACTGTCGTCTGTTCGGGTGTTTAACCAGGTGACCCAACCCCTGCCAAGTTCAAATAACAAGAAGCCCTAAAAAATGTTGTGCATCTTTCGTCGCTAGATCAAGGTATTTAAACACTGTGACTCTTGAGGAAAGGCAAGTCACGTCTGACTGCTGTGTCCACAACTAATGGTCGAAAATATTCGAGGCTTGGCACAAACACCGTCCAAACACGGGTATTCGAGGGCTTATGCTGCAACATGACAACGCACCTGTGTATACTGCCTTTGCGACAACATATTTCTTGGCACCAAAGGGAGCACTGCTGCCGGTTGCATCCACCCTATTTTCTTGACATCTCCCCATGCTAGTTCAGCCTGTTCTCGGATTTCAAGAAATAGCCGCGGAAACTCGGTTAGAGACCCCTGAATACTCTGTCCGAGCCTTCACGAGGGCCATACCAGGTATAGCTGCTGTCACGTGGTCCCAGGCCTGAATGAGAACATTTGAGAGGATGGCCAGTTGGGTGTCGGCTGGGGAAGGATTGGTCTAGAAAATGGCCTGGTTAGATTGTTGATATGTGTTTCCGTTTCTGAGATTCTAAATAATTATGGACCAGCCTACGTATACGCTTTCTATTTTGATATTTTTTTGTGCTCAAATCCAGTGTTTAAGGCGGGGCAGAGAACTAGCTTTGCGCATGGATAATGTTACGCGAAAGGTTTTGGCGAGAGGAAAACAGGCACAAGCAGGTTTGTGCTAAAACAATTTGTTTTTAATAAGAAGAAAAACGTCGAGGAAAAGGGATAACTAGTTTACACACCTCATCCTGGATAACTGGTATATTTTCCTGCAGGTAGATTTCCGTTATTACCTCGCAAGAGGCTTGGGAATACCTGAAAATACATCCCCAGGTAAGTATACCAGCTGCACAGGATTCGGAGGTGTGTAACCTAATATTATGCGATATTTCGAATATGCTGACTTTTAGCATTTGCTAATAGCTAAGCTTACTTTCTATTGCTTCGACATTCTTGTGCAAGAGAAAGGGACATATTCAGAATCAACATCAATCAGACAGTAAGGAAATGTCGTTAAACTACATTTGACGTAAACTGAGTTACGCAATTTCTTTTGATTCTTCAGAACTTTGACCACGCGATTATCAATGGAGCTAAGCACAACATGACATTCTGAGAAGGTGGATGGTTCCTTGACATTCTGTACCCGCTACCCCACCAACAGAGTTGCTTTGAACTGTAAAATGTAAAAAAGGAGTACAGAGAGTATGTTTGGCTCACGTAAGTGTAGCCTATGCGATCATAACTTTGTCTGTCTGTGCGTTTGTGCGTGTGTGTGTGTGTGTGTTTGTGCGTGCGTGTGTGTGTATGTCTGTGGTAGAAACTCTAACATTTGAAGACGTCACATTACATTGACGTCACATTATGACGTAAGAGGGTTAGACGTCACGCGAAGGAAGTACTGAAAGTCTCGGTCATTATTATTTTGAGCGCGCCGAGACTAGTTGGCAGTCGTGTCCTGTAAGTAGGCTACATGCAGACAGACAGATCTAGATCTAGTGTCTCGCTTTCTTGCACAGTTTCACCTATGCTCTTTCTGTGTGTGTGTGTGTGTGTGTGTGTGTGTGTGTGTGTGTGTGTGTGTGTGTGTGTGTGTGTGTGTGTGTGTGTGTGTGTGTGTGTGTGTGTGTGTGACGGAGTGATTGAGTTTGTGTTACTGTTTGTCGATTTCTTACGTGAGCCTTGATGGCTTCGCCTCTTGTTTTAGTTTCGTTACGTTAAAGGCATAGAAAGCTGATGAATATACACGCTAATTGCTTTACCCAGAGCTGGAGACAGACTAAATTAAGTTCCCTGCAAAATATTGTGGTCTAGGAGCCCTTAAATGTTGAGATATTTGAATTTTTATTTTGATCTAGATGGTCCTATTTATAGATTTGGCAACACATGTAACGTTGATGCAAGGGAGCTAACACCGCGGCTTTGTTGACATCCTCACTTTTTCAGAGGCTAGAACAAGCTGTAATGCATGTATTATGGTCCGCGCATGGTGACATATCGTCATTATATGGTCTTATGGTGCGTTTGACATCGATTGTGGGCAAACTACACTTTGTAAACACGGGAGTGCGTTAGTATGCCTTTAAAAGAATACACATCTGTTTATGTTTGATTTGAGTACATTAGTTCAGTTTAAAAAATGTGTTTATCCTCCACTGTTTAGTTCATGTTAGTGTGTGTGTGTGTGTGCCGTGTGTGTGTGTGTGTGTGTGTGTGTGTGTGTGTGTGTGTGTCAGGCATGGGAATTGAAAATTGTAAAAAAGGCGGAAAATTTTTAACTGAAGACGCGAAGCGTCAAGTTGACGGCGCCTTACTAGGGGGGTCCGGGGGCATGCCCCCCCG
>NC_090246.1:1890507-1908007 GCF_037325665.1 Littorina saxatilis | reverse complement strand
GGTTATTTCCAGCAAGCTTCTTAATGAATTAATGAAAATAGCCTTTAGCTTTTATTTTCTTCGATTTGTTGAAGGTGGTCCATATTAGGGGACTCGCACATACTTAAAGATTTTGCTATTATTTTTTGTTTGCAGTAGAAACTCGGGGTCAACACTGCTAAAATGTAACAAATACGGTTTTAGCTGTCATATATAGCAATTTTTGTGTGATAAAAGCTTTGGCTGTGGACAGAAACGAGTCCGTTTTAGGCGGCAAATTTAGAGTGAACGCTGCCAAAAGTGAAAAAAAGAGAAAAAGCCTAACGGTTTTGAGATTTCTGTTTCTGCAACTGTTTTGACATGTGCAAGTTATCCAGAGAGGGTGAATACAGCAAATAAAACTTTTTTGAGCGCTCTAGCGCCGTTAGTTTGTCAGAACAGAAGGTGGTCCATATTTGGAGCCGGTCCATATTAGGTGCCCTTCCCCTATGTGTATAATGTCATATTTAGTTAGAATTGTTTGTGATGTTTTACGATTGAAGACACACACACACACACACACATACACACACACATACACACACACATACACACACACACACACACACACACAGACACACACACACACACACACACACACACACACACACGCATACACACACACATACACACACACACACACACGCATACACACGCACACACGCACACACACACACACACACCACACACACCCACACACATACACACACACACACACGCATACACATACACACACCGGGCACACACACAAACACACCCTCTCCCTCTCCCTCTCCCTCTCTCTCTCTCTCTCTCTCTCTCTCTCTCTCTCTCTCTCTCTCTCTCTCTCTCATATTTCTCAACATCTTCCACAGTCCTCTCACCTGAGTTGACTATCAACAACGGCCGTGGGATCGTTAACGCCTCCCATCCTGCACGTCCCGACCGGGTGATAGGTGGTGAAGAGAGAGAACCTGATGAGACAGCGCCAGTACTCGTCTGTCATGTAGCCATGCTTGGCCACACAGGATGGCAAGGGTTTGTCCACCAGTTCGGCCCCCAGCTTCCGTAGCGTCGGTGTCTGAATTAGCCGCAGGCATAGCTTGACGCCTGCCATGAATTAATGGAACGAATGCATGAACTTCTTTGACGTTGTGTTTATGTTTACTAGAGTGATCCATCTTTCGGGCAAAGTCTGAGTTTAAAGAAGCTTGCACAACTCTTACCCTAATTGTAGGCTATACATAATTCTTGTCACTGTTCCTTATAATCTTTTCTTTTTCCCGTCCACCTGCTCCACAGACTCGCGCATGTTAGAGATCCCGCGTTTTCAGCGAAACACACAGATACAAAGCACGCACACCGTGGAAGACAGCGCTATTACGAGCTAGTCGTGTGACAGAGAGTTTTCTTGCACACGAGACTGTAGATGTTTCACGACGGCTTTAGCCGGAGTGAAACAGCAGCAGTCGAGTGTGCAAGAACACTCTCTGTCACACGACTAGCTCGTAATGGCGATTATGTCTCACAGCTTCAACAGAGGAGAGAACAAACACGTTTTGCGTACTCACGCTTGATAAACCTAAACACAGGAGCAGCCATTGTGGAGAGATCTACTTTTTGACGAAAGTGACCGAACAACTATAAATGACGTCTCGGAATATGTGAATGACGTCACAGTCATCGTCACAGTCTGTATCTTTTGAAGCATCGCAATCTTCATGACGTCTTTCTGTGTCTGCATCCGCGAAATGTTTGTTCTTTCCGGGATCTTTGTCATCTATGTTCACAACTCTGTCCTTATAGTGTCAGACTAACAGGCCTCCTGAGCGAGCCACTTTCCAAGGGCAGCTAAATTCGCGTATGGAAACAGTACTGTCGTCTGGGATGCCGTTTTCAGTATTCTGAGCGTTGAAGAATTTGTAAAGAGAAGAAACGATAACAGCAGGAGAAATAAAAGTCATGTGTGCATTTTGGGGCTTTTGGAGGGACGATTTCGAGTTTGAATCCGTTCTTGCACATGCTCCAAAGCGCGTAACATACAATCTTGCACACGTTTGCTTTAGTAGTGGCAAAGAAGGAAAGCGTGTGACATTGTCATATGCTACCCACGTGGCTGGATACAAATTGGTATGACGCCATCACATGACCCTGAAAGTAAAAGTCTCAGGGAGGCAGAAAAAGACGAATGTTGGTATTTGTTTTATCAACTCACCTTGCATGTGAATTGTTTCTAATGCGTGTGACGTGTCCATAATTATACACATTTCGTTTCTTATCGTTCTATACGTTGCATTGTGAAACGATGTTGCATACACAAATCAAACAAACACAAAATGAAAAAAAAAATGTTTAAACTAACTCACCGTGCAACAAAGTGTCCAAGTCTTCGGGCCTGTCCAGGTAGTTGGGGTCAATGACAGGGGGCACCCGGGGGTCAGAGGACTGCAAGAGTATCGTCCCTTTGCTGGTCTGGTGGAGAAGAGTTGCCATACAGGAAAATCCCTCACTGCTCTCTCTCTCTGACATCCGCTCCGAGTTCTGAACGCGAACAGGGCCAACAAAATGGTAGTGCTGGTCGATTTCTGATGGACAGGGCGTATCCTTGGTTGGTTGGTTGGTGGGCTAGTTGGTTGGATGTATGACTATTGTTCGTGTTTGTTCTTTCGTTTGTTCGGTTTGATGTTGGTTTGCTTGTTGGTTGGGTTTGTGTATGTTTTGTTTGTTTTGTTTTTGTCTTCGTTTCTTTGTTTGTTTGTTTTTGTGTGTGTTTGTTTGTGTGTTTGTTTATTTGTTTGTGTGTGTGTGTGTTTGTTTGTTTGTTTGTTTGTTTGTGTGTGTGTGTGTGTGTGTGTGTGTGTGTGTGTGTGTGTGTGTGTGTGTGTGTGCGAGGCTGACGCTAAGTACCGGCATGTCCGTATGAGAGGGCCTTAGGTACCGTGCATAGACCTTGGCTGCACTAGGTACCGCGCTAAGTACCTGCGATGTTAAAACCCATGTACATAATACTTTTGTGTGTTGTTTATGATGTTTATATGTAGGCATGTTAGTTTGAACTACGATCCTTTATTTTCGTAAATAAGGCTCATCATTTTGTCAAGTAGTAGCGGTTTGAATTTCAAAGGTACTTAACGTATGAAATATACGTACAGAACCAACTTTTTACACACAACCTAAAAGTTCTCACTGCAGATTTAAAAATAACAGCAATCGTTCTCTTGTATCTCAATCATCATTGACAGCAAATAACTGAGTAGAAACATAGCCCTAATTGGGAGTAGTCGGGTGTTTTGACCAACGGTACTTAGTGCTTTCTGTACGGACATAGCGGTACTTAGTGCTTTCCGTACGGACATAGCGGTACTTAACGTCGCCTGCGGTTCCAAGGTTTTATTACACAGAAATAGAGATGTTGGTGGCCATATTATTTCGACCTGTATATCGGGACAGCACATTCAATTCAGACATTCATAGACAGACAGTTTGAACTACGATCCTTTATTTTTGTAAATAAGGCTCATCATTTTGTCAAGTAGTAGCGGTTTGAATTTCAAAGGTACTTAACGTATGAAATATACGTACAGAACCAACTTTTTACACACAACCTAAAAGTTATCACTGCAGATTTAAAAATAACAGCAATCGTTCTCTTGTGTCTCAAGCATCATTGACAGTAAATAACTGAGTAGAAACAATCTTTTACAAAGAATGACCAATAGTGAAGTGAATAGGCCTGAAAACAAACTTTATTAGGCATCTCTCTCTCTCTCTCTCTCTCTCTCTCTCTCTCTCTCTCTCTCTCTCTCTCTCTCTCTCTCTCTCTCTCTCTCTCTCTCTCTCTCTCGGTTGTATGTGTATATTAGGCAGCATTGATGTGCAAGATTATTGATAGAGGAAAGCAGCAATGCTTGGAACAAACCACTGTGTATTTTGCATACGTTTAAATATCATGTTTTCTATTTTTTTTCCTGTGATTTATGTGTACCCCCCCCCCCCCCCCATTGAAAGGGGCTGTAGGCCCATATTCAATTAAACTGTGTCAGTGTCAGTCTCTCTCTCTCTCTCTCTCTCTCTCTCTCTTTCTCTCTCCCCCCCCTCTCTCTCTCTCTCTCTCTCTCTCTCTCTCTCTCTCTCTCTCTCTCTCTGTCTTTTCCATAATATATTTATAGTATTCTCTCACTCCTTTATTTATTTATATGGGAGATTTATATAGCGCTTGACGTTCTCTAAGCGCTTTACATACTCTCTCTCTCTCTCTCTCTCTCTCTCTCTCTCTCTCTCTCTCTCTCTCTCTCTCTCTCTCTCTCTCTCTCTCATAATTGCTTCATGTTCGATTGCTACCAGCTTGTATTTATTATTACCTGCATAGTATGCATTTGATTTTATGAATAACCACATATGTATGCTCTTCATGCCTCATCTTCATCATTATCATCATCGTCATCATCATCATCATCATCGTCATCATCATCATCATCGTCATCTTTATTATCACGTGCTGCAGTTTTCCGACCTCCTTGACTTTTTAACTTTTTATTTTTTTATATTTTTTTTTATTTTTTTAAAATATATTATTGTGTGTCTATGCGTCCCAAGGACAGATTGTAAGAAAAGGCGTAGCCTTAAATCTTAATCCTTGTTAAATAAAGTTCAATTCAATTCTCTCTCTCTCTCTCTCTCTCTCTCTCTCTCTCTCTCTCTCTCTCTCTCTCTCTCTCTCTCTCTCTCTTTCGCTCTCTCTCTCTCATCTCTCTCTCTTTCTTTTATATCTCTCTCGCTCTCTCTCTCTCTATTACATAATATATATTTATAGTATTCTCTCCTCACTTTTTCCGTCTCTAGCTCACGTTCCCTCTCCCCCCCCCCCCCCCCCCCACCTCTACCTCCCTTATCTCATAATAAGCGTGCGCGCGCAACGACAGTAAGAGAGAGAGGCACAGAGAGATAATATCGTATTCTAAATTTATTGATAGAGGAGAGAAATGTATTATAAGATAAGAGAGAGAGGTAGGAGGGGGGGGGGGGGCGGGAGAGAAAGAGGGACCATGAGAGATACAGAGAGCGTGAGGGGAGAAGGAATACTATTAGTATCACTATCAATAAATTATGGGAGAGAGAGAGAGAGATAGAGAGAGAGAGATAGAGAGAGAGAGAGAGAACAAGAACAAGAACAAGAACAAGAACAAATCTTTAATTGTCTAAGGCCACAGCCCCTTACAATAGTGGTTAAAATAACAGCATTAGTATCTGCACAGTTATAAATTATAGTCACGCATAAAATTCAACAAATACATTAAGACCCTGATGACATGTCACTGAACCTGATTTCTAAGGGTTCGTCTCTTCTGTAACATGAAGAACACAAATCTGCTGAAGCTGTTCATCAAATTATCCTCATTACTGCCACAGAAATACACAAGTTGTTGTTGCAGCGTCTTAGAGATCGAGATTGTTAAATACTTTGCTCGAAGGTCTTGATAAAAAGGACATAAAAATACAACATGGTGTTCATCTTCTTTATCAGCTGTACAGAGAGAACAGTTTCTTGTCGTTTGGTTTGGTGCGTACCGAAACTTGTGAGCGTTGATTTCGGATACTCCTGCGCGGAAACGAGTAAGAGCAACTCTGTACTTAATATCTTCGATTAATTCAATGTATTTCTCTTTTTCCAAACATGTTTTGTAACAATTATACTTGAATGTCGAAACGTTCACTGCATTCTAAAAAGGAGAGAGAGAGAGAGAGAGAGAGAGAGAGAGAGAGAGAGAGAGAGAGAGAGAGAGAGAGAGAGGGAGAGAGAGAGAGAGAGAGAGAGAGAGAGAGAGAGAGAGAGAGAGAGAGAAAAAAAATTGTATTCTAAATTTATTGATAGAGGAAAGAGGGAAACAGAGAGAGGAGGGAAAGGGAGAGAAATCGAGATAGGGGGAAAGAGAGATATATATATTTGTACTCTAAATTTATTATAAGATACAAGAGAGAGGGGGGGGGAGGAGAAAGAGGGACCGTGAGAGATACAGAGAGTGTGAGGGGAGAACAGCGGTAACCTTCCGCTACCTAGGGTTTCTTCCCAGCATGACTGTGAGGTCTTGACACGCACCATGCCAAAGACCAACAGTAGACAATTTTAATGATGAACTCGAACTGCCTGAATCTGTGTTGCCTTTCTCATTGCAACTCGGCTGCATGATCACATGCCTGTATTTGTCATGTAAATTCTTACAACCCCGGATACAAAAACAAAACCAGAAAATGACGCCACAGTTTAAACAAAAAAAAGCATGGCTTTAATTTAAAATAGCAACATTAACACCTAAATGTTTGTTATAATGCAGTAAAACTATTACATATCTGATTATTCTTATTCACCTATTTCGTCTCCTCTACCCCTGTGCGTGTATTGTATGTGCCTCTTGTTTTATGGACTGGGCAAAGGAGCTGCGCCTTCGGCTATCAGTGTGACTGACTTTTAGGGTTTAACGTCCTCTTAGACCAACTGGTCTATATTGGGACAGGTATTGGTAATACGTTGAAGTTATGGTGTGATACTTTGATTCGAACAAGCCCGCTGTGGCTGTCTTCTTCGACACACCAGCATTGGGTTTGTCTCGTCAAAGTATCTTCTTCTTCTTCTTCTTCTGCGTTCGTGGGCTGAAACTCCCACGTACACTACGTGTGTTTTTTGCACGAGTGGAAGTTTACGTGTATGACCGTTTTTACCCCGCCATTTAGGCAGCCATACGCCGCTTTCGGGGGAAGCATGCTGGGTATTTTCGTGTTTCTATAACCCACCGAACTCTGACATGGATTACAGGATCTTTTTCGTGCGCACTTGGTCTTGTGCTTGCGTGTACACACGGGGGTGTTCGGACACCGAGGAGAGTCTGCACACAAAGTTGACTCTGAGAAATAAATCTCTCGCCGAACGTGGGGACGAACTCACGCTGACAGCGGCCAACTGGATACAAATCCAGCGCGCTACCGACTGAGCTATATCCCCGCCCCCGTCAAAGTATCGAAATACGATCATTATAATCGGAGACGAGAGGTGATGCATGCGTGTCTTCGTGTTTTCCAAGCCCTGAGACTTTCGCTGTGAACGTGGGATCTTTTTCGTGCGCATGTGTTCACACGGGGGTGTTCAGACACCGAAGAGAGTCTGCACAAAGTTGACTCCGAGAAATAAATCTCTCGCCGAACGTGGGGATCGAACCCACGCTGATAGCGACCGACTGGCTACAAAGCCAGCGCGCTACCAACTGAGCTACCTCCCCGCCGCGCTATCAGTGTCAAGTTACCAAAGGCGGAGGGGAAGTGTTTAACTAACCGTATCAAGCGTGTCGTGCATTCCGAACGCGTGTACTGGAGTGACTGACAGGGGCTTGTCTGGACTTGACTGCGCCTGAACTGATGCGTTGTTTCATCGAACTATTGACAGTTAAAAAGAGAAGTACGCCTTCTTTTGGTTTAAATACATATTTATCCAACAGTCCGAATTACAATAGAAAGGGCAAGATGAAGAAACACAAAAGCACGAGGCTCAAATAAGTGCTACCAAAATTAAACAGAAACGTCTCTGGCGAACGTTTTAAACAGTATATTAAGACAGTATAAGCATTTTACTTCACAGTTATTTTTCAAGTCAGTAATATCAGTATAAATATCACACACTTGAATGTTGTCCAAGAGCTTCAAGGCATAGTCACTGATGTCATTATTTCAGTTATTGTCAAGATTGTGGGTCATGAGAACTTAATTGTAATATTAATGGTTTTATGATAATACTAAAAATAAACAGCAAGAAAAAAATATGAAAAAAGTTATAAGTGTATAGTACTTGTCTTAATTATAATAGTCCTGATTTTGTGATCAAGTGCTCTACACAAGGCTAGATGTTATCAGAGGTCAAGGATGTCAAATATCACGTAAAGTTGAAGCAACCAGAGCATCGGTGGCTAGCAGAGGAACCTCCGATTGGGCCACCAGAAGTAGAGGTGAAAGGAGAGAGGCTGGTGCAGCGGGGTGCCCGAGACTCAGAAGAGTAGTTGGCGATGCAGCAAGGCCATTGATATCAGCGTGAACTTGTTATCAGCCGGTGCCGTTATCGGGTTACAGCCGTAGCCCTTTCGCTGTGGCTTCGCCGAGCTAGCACTGTAACTCAGATGCTGACCACCGGTTACGGGTTAGCGGCGCCACAGGACCATGGTTTCAGCGTTCCTTTTCGTGTTGGTATCAAGTTACCGTGCCCTGGCCAAGAACGCTAGCATTGAAGAAGGGAGAGAAAAGTTCTACCTCCCCATCTTCGGTTTATGTAAACGACTAGGGCTCCTTGCATTAGGAAGTATTCGGATTCTAAATGTTTATTATTATTATCACTAGCAATACTCGTGCTCCTCACGGGATGTAACAAATGTTTTATGATTTTCATTAATCACTGATGGTGTGGATATTAAAGTGTCTATGCGAATCCATACCATTATCAATTGCTATTATTGTTGCAATGGTCGACTTATCTTGTCTGAATCATGACTGATTTATTATTGTATTCATAGCTTCAAAGCGATGGTGATTCAGTGGAGTAGATTAGCTCCCCTGATCAGCGAAGCCTTATAACTATCAGTCATATGATTACCACAAATATGATGGTTAAAACCCTTATAACTTTGGAACCAGCCAACCATTTTTTTTAAATGAAATTAAACATGAAGACGCAGCACATTAGTCCCTTCAACTTAAGGGGGGAAAAAAGAAGAAAAACTTCAACTCGACTTTCTGAGAAAAACATTTTTGCTGTGATTATGTAATTTTTAACTGCTATTTTGTAGACCCGTCCTCAGAGTATGTAATGAAAAAAAGTTTCATTGAAATATTCCCAGAACTTTGGGAGACATGGCTGATTATGTATTTTGACCATCGGGCCCCGTAATGACCTTGACCTTTGACCTATCCAATATAAATGTTGCACGCAATAGGCTATCGTGTGTCTACATCTACCTACAAAGTTTGGTTGAAAAATACTTAGCCGTTCAGGATTTATCGCAGTTCCTATATTGTGACATACATACATACTTACGGAATGGAACAATCGCAAACGTCCCCGCTGGATGACGAATTAAATTATAAAAAACGTATCAGTAAAATAAAATAACAATGAACAGCACACATTCCCTGAAAAGTAATGTAGCGTAGGGGAAAGGGAGAAAAAAAAGTGACACCGCGTGGATTCGAACGTGCGTGATTAGAACGTGATGAAGCAAGAGTGTCCTAACCAACTGGCCTACTAATAATTTGCAAAAGTTTCAGGGAGAAATACAGCTATGACATTACAAAAACCATAGGCAATGGATGTTCCGTTTGCCATTCCAATAAGTAACAACAATAATAACTTGATAGGTTTGAGAGTGAACTTGATTTGACATGATACTGTGTTGTCTAAAGTGTTTATTGGATTCTCGGGCAGTTTTATCCCGGACGGCTGCATGTCGAGCTTCAGGGGTGCCTAAGGGCATCCGGCGGTAGGTAAAAATATTTAATGTTCAAATAAACCCACTTAATTAAAAAAAAATAAACACATTAGTCCCAGCCAGTCCTGATTGAGGTGGCCTCCACTATGCCCATGCAAAAGGAATAACGTGAAAGTTGCCCAGTACCACAGAAATTAGCAATTTCGTGTGACTGAGGCTACCAGTACCTGTATTAATATATGAATTATGATTGGCAACGGTAAGCGATTTCACACAGATTAGCGCGGGACAAATATTGACAGAATTTTTTTTTATCATAACTGCAATGTTCTTCTCCCCCAAAAAACAACAACAACAACGCAACACCTCCCCCCTCCCCAACCCCTAAGAAGAACAGGTCCGACAAACCCCTGCGTCACCCAGTGAGCTTTTTTTTTAAATTAACGACGCCAATGGGATTCGATCTCCTGCCTCAGACACTTTCGTTTTGTCACGTTAGGAGAGCAATTTACCAACTTATCTATTTTGCGTCTTGACAGTTCGCGTGAGTGATATTTTAGTGACTTGTGTGACATATAGACTGACCGGAACAAACGCAAACGTCCACCCTCTGGGGGACAAACAACACATTTGCATTCAAACGAAGTAGTTTGTTGATCATAGTGCAATTATCCCGTTTGACTTCTGTCTGTTCTCAATATGACTAACATATATATGTACTCATTTCTCCCAAATAGGTAAAGCTATTGAAACTCATTTTGGCTATGAGCTCGAGGTCCATGGGAATAAACGCTCATAATTATGTCCTGCGGATCGATGACCCTGGTGTCACTCAAAATTATCCCGTCAGGAAATGCTATTTCGTATACATGTACTCAATTGTCTAACCGGCACGGTTGGCCTAGTGGTAAGGCGTCCGCCCCGTGATCGGGAGGTCGTGGGTTCAAACCCCGGCCGGGTCATACCTAAGACTTTAAAATTGGCAATCTAGTGGCTGCTCCGCCTGGCGTCTGGCATTATGGGGTTAGTGCTAGGATTGGTTGGTCCGGTGTCAAAATAATGTGACTGGGTGAGACATGAAGCCTGTGCTGCGACTTCTGTCTTGTGTGTGGCGCACGTTCTATGTCAAAGCAGCACCGCCCTGATATGGCCCTTCGTGGTCGGCTGGGCGTTAAGCAAACAAACAAACAAACTCAATTGTCTCCAGTAAGGACACAGTTATTTTCTCCGAAATTAAGGCCCCAGTTTGTGGTGATTGATATTGATTTGCTCTGTAGTTTGATGATCCTAGTGCCAACATTATCCCGTCAGGCATGGTTTAAATGTTTTCGTTTGCACCCACTTTTCTCCAAAACTGATAAAACTGGTGACACCACTATTCGGAAGCATGCTCATCGGAGTCGATGCCGAGAAGCTCTGAACTTTGGTGACCCTAGGTACCATATTATCCGGCCAGGAAGGGTTTTAATATATGCTCACTTTACACCCGTTAGGGTCTATATGTTCTATCAGCCCCAGATACTTTACTTGATATTTGCTTTCGGTCCAGCCGACTCTTTTGAGCCATATCAGGACCAATCAGCCCGAGATGTCTTATCATTTCGATGAAGAAGACTTTAAATAATAAAACAACAACCACAGCACGAGATGATCAACGGAAAGTATTAGGATCCTTATGGTCACTTGTTAATTATTATTTTGTTACCCCTTTATCACATGCCGGCTATTGATACATGCCATATCATTATTTTTGTTATCAAAACGAATACGTTGTGTGTGTGTGTATTGTTAGGAAAACTCCAATCTTTTAGATTAGTTAACAATGTATCAAGAAAAATCACATATTTGAGCGAGTTTCTAGGTGACCGTCTTCGTGATTAGGGACCTAATGTACATCCTATATGATCTTCCATGAATGGGTTCGGTTGCTATTTGAATTTTCTGTAAAAGGGGTCGCTCAGATAATCGTCAAAATGTAACTGACAAGTCCAGTGGCTAACGAAGGAAAGCACCGATCACCATCAAGACTAAATCACTACCAGATGTCAGTAGGAATGTTGGTAACTGATCCACTGACCGCTATCATGTTTCACTACTCGCGTACAGAACTGACTGGGCTTGCTAATAAGCAAGCGTTAGTTTGTAACACATTCCCTGGCCCGTCCCAAGAGAACATGAAAGATACAAGTATGCTACACGGAAGCGTTCTGCTTTAAGCAGACTACATGTATAGACCGAAACAGTTCAAAATAATGATACTGGATTCAGACTTCAACATTATTGTTTTCATATTAGGCCTACGAAAAATGACTTACATAACTTATTTTATACTCGTTAAGAGAAATAATACATGCATCGAGGGACATTGCTTTTATTCTAGGCTACATCTCTTATGGAGGCATCTTACACACTCTCTCTCTTTCTTCACCCTCCCATCTCTCTCTCCTTCTCTCCCCCTCTATCTTTCTAATATTGACAACACCCCTCATATGATCACTCAACCTCTCCCCATCGCCCTCTGTCTCTCACCTTCTTACACACACTCTCTCTTTTCCCAACTCTCCTCTCTCTCCATCTCTCTCTCTCTCTTCAATAATGACACCCTCCACTCTCGAATCTCCAAACATTCGGTTAAACGTGATTAACTGGTATCGTACCCCTATGACAGCTAATATTCCATATTCTCTGCATTCTCTGCTTGTTGCATTACGTTAAAGGTTTTAATGCTCTTTTTTTTCAAGCCACATTTCACGTCAACCAACTTTTATCAAGACGTTATTCAAAGCGTCATTGTAGAAATGACATTCGGAAATATTAGGGGAATCTCTGTCATAACATTTTTTTCTATTTGTTTCCTATCAGGCATTTTTTGTTTTAATCACAAGTAATATGATACAGACACACAAAGAGAGACACCTATAGTGACAGCCGCTCTATCATGCTAGGACTGGTGTCAGTATACTGTGACTATATGAGGATGTCAATCAATCAATCAATATGAGGCTTATATCGCGCGTATTCCGTGGGTACAGTTCTAAGCGCAGGGATTTATTTATTTTATTTTTATTTTATGCAATTTATATCGTGCACATATTCAAGGCGCAGGGTATTATTTATGCCGTGTGAGATGGAATTTTTATTACACAATACATCACGCATTCACATCGGCCAGCAGATCGCAGCCATTTCGGCGCATATCCTACTTTTCACGGCCTATTATTCCAAGTCACACGGGTATTTTGGTGGACATTTTTATCTATGCCTATACAATTTTGCCAGGAAAGACCCTTTTGTCAATCGTGGGATCTTTAACGTGCACACCCCAATGTAGTGTACACGAAGGGACCTCGGTTTTTCGTCTCATCCGAAAGACTAGCACTTGAACCCACCACCTAGGTTAGGAAAGGGTGGAGAAAATTGCTAACGCCCTGACCCAGGGTCGAACTCGCAACCTCTCGCTTCCGAGCGCAACTGCGTTACCACTCGGCCACCCAGTCCGATGTAACCCTCTGCGACTTCAATCTCAGTGTGGCAGTACATTAATCTGCTGACCATAAACAAGGAATGCGTCCAGCTGTCTCTCTAGCTCTCCAGTAGGTTTCTCAGCGGGTTACCTGCTTGACGACGTGCTAATTGATGGCACGCGAACCGTGTAATGTATAGCCACTGCGCGAGTCGAACCGCTCTACGACTAGCTGCTCCTCTCCACGCCCCCCCCCCCCCCAACCCCCACCGCCAGCCCCACGCATCCCTCTCTCTCGCCCTGCCTCTCTTCCCCCGTTCCTCTCTCCCCCCCCCTCCCTCTCTCCCCCCTCCCTCTCTCTCCCCCTCCTTCTTTCTCCCCCCCCTCTCTCTTTACCCTTAATTGTCAATCCGTTTTTCATTGCTAAATTCATACGAATAAATAAAAGCTTGATGTTTAGCAAGAATCACCTCTGATTTGTTATTTGCATTGTCACTGAAGACTAAACCGTCAGTGAAACTTAACAGTTCGCCACCTGTTTACCTCTTTTTATATTTTAATCCAGACAGCATTATCCACCACCACCCATTATATAAACATTCTATTTTGTGTAGTCCCGATATCAATGTTGCACACCTTTTGATGCAGCTTTTAATAATATAAGAGATTTGATTTATACGTATTCCCTGTTTCACTCAATGAATATATATATATTCCCTAAAATATCCAGGTAATATACATATTTCCTGGAATTTGGAGGCCATTTTTAGACGTATTCCCTGACTTATATTTAGCATTCAAAAGGAGATACTTTGATGGAGTGAAAAATCTCTCTCTCTCTCTCTCTCTGTCTGTCTGTCTCTCTCTCTCTCTCTCTCTCTCTCTCTCTCTCTCTCTCTCTCTCTCTCTCTCTCTCTCTTATGCTTACAAATATAACTACAATCGCATAACAATAGAATTTACAACACAATATTACACTGTTTGCACCAATGAAGTGAGAAAAAATGACTTTTGTATTGGCAAAATCAACAAGCCGTAATAACTCTAGTTGGCGAGATATATTTTGTTTGTTTGTTTGTTTGTTTGCTTAACGCCCAGCCGACCACGAAGAGCCTTATCAGGGCGGTGCTGCTTTGACATTTAACGTGCGCCACACACAAGACAGAAGTCGCAGCAGAGGCTTCATGTCTCACCCAGTCACATTATTCTGACACCGGACCAACCAGTCCTAGCACTAACCCCATAATGCCAGACGCCAGGCGGAGCAGCCACTAGATTGCCAATTTTAAAGTCTTAGGTATGACCCGGCCGGGGTTCGAACCCACGACCTCCCGCTCACTGGGCGGACGCCTTACCACTAGGCCACCGTGTTGCGGTTTGGCGGGATATAGTGATCCTTACATTCGTTCGAAAAAAAGACCAATAAAGCTACCCTTTCAAACCATGTTCTGAGTTTTTTTGCTTATTTGCTATTGTGTTTGGTTGTAATATGTTATATAGAATTGTGCATGTGAAGTGATATTATATTTTTTAAATATGGAAAAAGTGAAAGCTGATTGAAAATTTATGGACAGATTAATAGATGAAAATGGCTCTCAATAACGACGCAAAAAGGAATTTTACAGGAGCAAGTGAGATTTTACAATAACGTGTTTGATAAAAATGGGAATTTTGTTGAGGAGGATGCTGAAAGTAAAGTTCTTAATTTAAATATTCCTCAGTTAAAGGCACAGTAAGCCTCCCGTAAACCATCACAGAGCTCCCCGAGCGTCTAAATACAGTACAAGCATACTTCCATTTGAACGCTCACCGAACGGGAACGTCCTGGCTGTTTTCTGTGGAGCGTGAGACATTTTCCAAGAATTTATTTTCGTAGACTTGTTCGTAAACAACAACGGCGCCTCGTTTTTGCGCTAGACCTAACTTTTAAAATCTAAATAATAAATTGACAGCTTGTTACACAAACATTCTTTAATCATAAAAGAGATTGTCAGATACTCAGAAAAGAGCAGTTATCACGTTGATCCATAAGGATAAAGATTTGCCGAGAGATAGCCTTAAGAATTGGAAACCCTATATCTGTAACCAATACAGATTATAACATGCTGGCAACATGTTTATCGCAGCGCGTATCTGGTGTTATTTCTGACCTCGTGTCAGAAGATCAGACAGGATGTATTAAGGGAAGAAAGGCAAGTAACTTGATTAGATTAATTGATGATGTCATTAATTACGCTAATGAAAGAAATCAAGCAGGTATATTACTTGCCCTTGACTACGCCCGAGCCTACGATTCCATCTCAAAAGACTATGTGGTCTGGTCCTTTAAAAAATTTGGTTTTGGCGAAAAATTTGTTAAATGGATTAAAGTTTTAAGAGAAGTTAAAAGGGCAATAACCAACCTGGCTCTTCCACGGTCTCAAATAGCATTACATATTGATTTAATGACAAACACCACGAGCTGCATAAATTATATGGGTTGGATTTCGGAAGAAATAAGTGTAGAATTATTAGCAATACAAATCCGAAGTCACCCCAATATTAAAGGATTTGCCTTACCAGATGTAGGTTTTGCAGAACAAACATCGCGTATCTTGAAACTGGCTATGTACGCCGATGACATAACTGTTTTACTTCAAGATAAAAACGACATGGAAACGGTTTCGAAAATTATTGATGATTTTTCCAATATATCTCGCTTAAAATTAAATAAAAGTGAAACGGAAGCAATGTGGTAGGGATCGCGTAAAAACTGTCAAGAGAAATATTGCGATATTAAATGGAATACCCAGGTTAAAATCATGGGAATTAGTCAGTTTTAAAAATGACATCCCGGCCTCTGAAATTATGGAAAATTGGTCCAAAAAGACTTGAAAAAGTTGAACAAATCATTTGCAGATGGTCAAGAAGAAATTTAAGTATAAGCGGCAAATTATGTATTATTAAGTCCTTCTTAGTTTCACAATTTGTTTACGTTATGCAGGCGCTTCTTGCCCCTGTTAAAGTTCTCGATAAGTTGAATACTATTTTGTTCAGGTTTCTCTGGAAAAGGAAGTATTCAAATACAAAAGCCTTTGAAAAAGTTAAACGAAATGTATTGTGTAATGTGGTGGAAGAAGGTGGTATTAACATGATAAACGTCCACGATATGCAGACTTCTTTTTTTTACTGACATGGGCAGCAAAACTTCAACAACAAAAACATGAACCGTGGACAACGATTCCGTTAAGTCTTTATCAGGTATTGGGAAGAAATTTACTTTGTTTTAAAGCCACAACACTACTAAAACCAAGGTATTGAATGCATTCGATCAAACTTTTAGACAGAAGTTCTCTTAAAATGAATCCATAATAAAGCATTGATTTATGAGAGAGAAGATCGCTTTGGCGATCAATGTTTGTGGAACAATATAAAAGTGGTTTATAAAAATAAAAGCTTATATTTAAAAAAAATGGATAGAAGCGCATTTAGATATGGTGAAAGATATTTGGGTTAACGGAGATATGATTCCTTTTAACCAGCTGTGCACAAAGAAAGGATACAGTCCCTCTAGATTTTTTGAGTACCGCGCAGTGAAGACTGCTGTGCGAGCGCTTGCACTTCGCAAAAACACAGCCAGCCCGCGAGCAGGCGAACACAATAATGACCTTGACACACGGAACCCTGTGATCATTAACCCCTCCGCGAGAAAGATTCGCATGCTGATAGTCCAGTCTAAAGCGAGCGAGCCTTGCGCTGCTACATTTTGGTTACATAAATATCAGGTTAAACTAGATCACAGTCATTGGCTGTTAGCAAGCAAATGTACAAAAGAAGAAAGATTGCGATTGTTACAATGAAAAATATTACATAATATTTATCCCACGAATATATTATTAAATAAAATGAAAATTAGAGAAACAAAATTATGTACATTTTGTAAACACATTGATTATGTTGAACACTTTTTTTGTCAATGTGAGAAGTTGACGAGCTTTTGGGAAAATGTTGTCCATTATATTTTTAGAAATACAGGATCAAATGTGCACCTCTCAGAACACGATGTCTTGTTTGGTTATCAACCTAGTAATATATATGCCAAAATAATAAGGTACTTAATCACATTATTTTGATTGCTAAAATGTGTATTAGTAAATATTAGTATGGTGATAGATACGATTTGAATAGTATCATTATTGGAAAATAAAATGTACATTAGAAGATTGTGAGTAATGTATAAGTCGAGATGAGGTGAAGTGATATATGACGTTTGTGAATATTATGAGGGGGGTGGGAGGGAGCGGATGGACGAGAATAAGAAAAACAAACAAAAAAGAAAAAAAAGGAGAAAAAAAAGTAACCATCTATGGCTCCTCAATTGCTTTTTGTATAAACAACCATGCAAACCACACAAAAAAAACCAACAAAAAAAGAAACCGGTTTTCTCCAATTTAAAAAAACCCAAAAAAAACAAGTCGCGTAAGGCGAAATTACTACATTTTAGTCAAGCTGTGGAACTCACAGAATGAAACTGAACGCACTGCATTTTTTCACAGTGACCGTAGTCCGCCGCTCGCGCAAAACCCAGTGAAACTGACGA
>NC_090246.1:1845507-1885507 GCF_037325665.1 Littorina saxatilis | reverse complement strand
TACTCGCCACTTTCAGGCCTTCAGAGACAACAGCCACTCACACAGACAGTTGATCACAATTCTTCCACCTACCTTCGTGACAAGGGCATTGACCCCAATATGCAAATTAGGTCGGTCAAGGACAGGTTGCAAAAAAGCACGTGCAGTGCTCTGACGTACACCAGTACTGTCAATGGTGGCCTGGGTAGGGGACACACCTGAGCACAATCGTGTATTATATACATAAAGTACATATTTAAATATATTTATAGATACAGTCCTTTCCTTGTAATTAGAACAATTCGGTTCATCATTTCAGTTCCGGTCAATAAGTTTACATAGAATAAAACCACCCCAGTCCCCGCGTAAAAGGATGAAGCGTCTGCTTGTTTCAAAGTCCGGCGGACTCTGTTTCCTAGGAAAAGATGTTCTTTAGGACCCAAAGTCCGACCCCTAAACATAGGCTAGGACTTTCTGTTCTATAGGAAAATTTTTCCGCTGAAAGTCTAGGAAAATTTTTCCTGCTGTGGACTATCGTTTCTTAGGAACGAAAGTCCGTAGGACTCTTTTTCCCAGCGGTCAACTTTTCCTTTTACACAGGTCAAATATTTAACATAGAATAAAACCATCCCTCAATTTGGACACATACTAACAACCAATCATTGCTGCTTATAGTGGCCATTAGTAGCTTAAATGAAATTAATTCATACACAAATATATAACTGTGCACATAAAGCAGGATGTTGGCTGTTGGTATGGTGCCCATGAATGGCGAGGGTTGGGCTTATCCCATGAATGGCGAGGGTTGGGCTTATCCCATGAATGGCGAGGGTTGGGCTTATCCCATGAATGGCGAGGGTTGGGCTTATCCCATGAATGGCGAGGGTTGGGCTTATCCCATGAATGGCGAGGGTTGGGCTTATCCCATGAATGGCGAGGGTTGGGCTTATCCCATGCACAAACCTCGGCACAATTGAGATAGTGAGTCAAACTGAATTTCCAGCTGGAGTTTGTTTCGGAGACTTGGTTATATTGACAGTGCACACTTCCTAGTAAGGTCATGGGTGTCGAGTACTGGAAATCAACACGGGTTTTGAGGATGAAACTTGTCTCAGTCATTTTAAAGATGCGCAGAGAATGGGAAACCCCTTCAAAGTTCATCACTAGGATGTCCACGTATCGGTGTTGTCTATAATTAACATAGCTGTACGTGGATGACTGACCTATCATATGCTCAGCATTGTAGTCGCGTGAAGAAAAGCCTATCTCTGTTCCGGCTTGCAACAGCAATTTTCCCAACCGAGTCTTCTCTCCTATGCTCACTTTGAGTGGCCCCCCTTGGCTGTGGAATTCTGCAACAACCACAAGAATAACAACTAACATAAAGCAAACATTCAATGTATGAATACCAGCATATGCATGCACAAACAAATTGCACGTCGAGAGAGCACGTAAGAATATAAGATTCGTCACTCGATACACATTTAGACTTGGACTCATAAGAAAAATCACCGGCCTTGCCTTTCTTGTACAGGCTCATTCTGATAATCATCGGTCCACGCTATCGCTCATGTCTCTCTGACAGGATGGATAATTGCTACGCGGAGTACATGGAAAGAAATTGTCTAAAAGCCGAAATCTATCAAAACAAGAATACAGAGTTATCTCCCATAATTATGTTTTTCGCTAATGCTTCTGATTGTGACAGGGGAGGCTACCGCTCCTTTCAAAGCAGACTCTGCACCCGAGTTGCTGGCCTTTAAAAGTCAACACCGGTGGATTGTAGAATTCTGTTTGTGATGAGGTCTGGTGGTTTCCGATTGTCTGTATGTTCATGGAAACCTTCGGGTTTGCATAACAGTTTCTTAGCCCTAACATTTTCAATCCTGTTTGATTGCACTTCGCTTCCCGAGGTGATCGTAGTGTTTCGGCACTCGGTTACATCTGGCGCTTGCGAGCAGGGATGGGACTCGGCATGATATGTTCAGGTAATGGCATAATATGACCACTGAACATTTTCGTGCTGTTCCCATTCTGCGAACTTGGGATGGACAGTGGTCCCCCGGTTCGGAACTTCGGGACGGAGTTCATTCAAACGGGGGCGATTGTGACAGGGGAGGCTACCGCTCCTTTCACAGCAGACTCTGCACCCGAGTTGTTGGCCTTTAAAAGTCAACACCAGTGGATTGTAGAGTTCTGTTTGTGATGGGGTCTGGTGGTTTCCGATTGTCTGTATGTTCATGGAAACCTTCGGGTTTGCATAACAGTTTTATAGGGCTAAGAAATTAGCCCTAACATTTTCAATCCTGTTTGATTGCACTTCGCTTCCCGAGGTGATCGTAGTGTTTCGGCACTCGGTTACATGATTAAAAGACGAAAGACGAACGTGATTGTAGAATGGCCGACGTCGACAGTGATCTCCGTTCTGTTTTTCACAGTTATGATAAAGACATCGTTCTAAGGTCAAAACAAGTCGAAATTTTTAGACTGCTATGGGAAGGAGACCGTGATATTGTTGCATCCCTCCCAACTGGTTACAGAAAAAGTTTCGTCCGCTCCGTAGCCATTTTGTTATGATCACGTGACAAAGTTGATTATCACGTGACACTTGTGCCATATTTAGAGTTGTTTGCACAGTAAATACATCCGCAAAAGATAGCTCGCTTAAAACTGTCTTACATAACAATTCCTTTGTAATTTAAAAATTACACAACACCATGAAAAATCATTATCGACGATCGCGAATCTGCTTATATCAATAACACATTACGAAAAGCTCTAAATATGTAAACAAAAAAATCGATTTCCTCTCCAGAGAAGGAAAACAAAGGCATCCTGTCAGGGATAAATGAGACCCGAAGGGAAGTAACTCATTTTGACCTGAGTTCAGGATGGTACAGGCTAAGATGTTCGTGTAGTTGTATTCTCAACAATTCTCACTCAGCACAAACAGCATTCAAACTGTTAAAATATGCCATTTTTTCAAGTAGAAGGATGCTGTTACCCCACAGAAAATCCCTAGCAGATCTACGAGGAGTTACACGATGGTTTACATGGGAAGGGAGATATCTTGTAATGTGGTCGTGTTTTGTCGTTGTCGCTGTTTTCTTGGTCAGATTATCTGGGCATTGGTATTGATTTTGTTCTCATCGTCGTCCACAACGTCAATAACATTGTTGTTGTCGTTTTCGTTGCTGTTGCTGTTGTTGTTGTTGTTGTTGTTGTTGTTGTTGTTGTTGTTGTTTTGCAAGTAACACATTTCTCGCAATTTAAACTTTTGAAGGAACCGGCACGGTTGGCCTAGTGGTAAGGCGTCCGCCCCGTGATCGGGAGGTCGTGGGTTCAAACCCCGGCCGGGTCATACCTAAGACTTTAAAATTGGCAATCTAGTGGCTGCTCCGCCTGGCGTCTGGCATTATGGGGTTAGTGCTAGGACTGGTTGGTCCGGTGTCAGAATAATGTGACTGGGTGAGACATGAAGCCTGTGCTGCGACTTCTGTCTTGTGTGTGGCGCACGTTATATATGTCAAAGCAGCACCGCCCTGATATGGCCCTTCGTGGTCGGCTGGGCGTTAAGCAAACAAACAAACAAACAAAAAACTTTTGAACAACTCACTTGAGGTTTCAAGAGACTCCTCCTGCATGTCCTCGGACTTGAGAAAGTAGGGCAACACGTCCTGGTAACCCCATCCCTCTGACCCGACCTTGACCCAGTTATCAAAGTCTTGGCGACTGCCTCGCACGTAGAGCATGGCGTTGACACTTGAACTGCCGCCCAGGACTTTACCGCGCGGCCAGTACGATCTCTATAGCATTTCATCAATGGCAGAAAACAAAATCAAGATTTTTGATGTTAGATAGACACACTGAGAGAACTCAGAACTTTATTACATAAGGATAAGAGAGAGAGAGAGAGAGAGAGAGAGAGAGAGAGAGAGAGAGAGAGAGAGAGAGAGAGATATAAAGACAGAGAGAGAGAGACAGACAGACAGACTGACAGACAGACAGACAGTGGGGGAAAGGGAGGGGGGAGAGAAAGAGGGGAGATATAGATAGATAGATAGATAGATAGATAGATAGGTAGATAGATAGATAGATAGATGTAAAGATAGATAGATATAAATAAATAGACATAAAGATTGATAGATAGATAGATCGAAAGATCAATAGGTTAATAAATATATAGAGTGGAGAGATAACGAGATAGAGGAGAAATAGAGAGCGAGATAGAGACAGAGACAGAGAAAAAGTTAGAGACAGACACACAGTCAGAGAGACAGTTAGCCAGACCAAACCATGCTACATACAGACCAACAGAGAAAAGCTGCTGTGACTCGTTGTTTTCGTCGTTGTTGCTTCTGCTGTACTCTAACGACGGCGACTACGATGATGATGATGATGATGATGATGATGATGATGATGATGATGATGATGATGATGATGATGATGATGATGATGACTGATGATGATGATGATGATGATGATGATGATGATGATGCTGCTGCTGCTGCTGCTGCTGCTGCTGCTGCTGCTGCTGATGATGATGATGATGATGATGATGATGATGATGATGATGATGATGATGATGATGATGATGATGATGATGATGATGATGATGCTGCTGCTGCTGCTGCTGCTGCTGCTGCTGATGATGATGATGATGATGATGATGATGATGATGATGACTATGCCAACGATAACAATGTCAGCATGGAACAAAAAACGATATCCCACCTTTTCTGTGAAGCCTTCAAGACCATACTTTTGAGGCTGTGTCATGAAATTCCAGTTGAACTTAGTGGACCCGTACAGGATTGGAAGCGCCGCCATGGGAACAGACAACTCTGTCTCTCCCCGGTCATCTCCCCCTGCTTCTAGTAGCAGCACGCGCACCCCGCTGTCTTCTGACAGACGATTGGCTAACACGCAGCCAGCTGACCCCGCCCCCACTGTCAAGGGAAAGAATGAATGAAGTAATCAATAACTCACTCTGTCAGCATCTGACATTGTTATTATAATCTCCAAATAAATGATGAATAGAATAACGAATCACAAACAAGAATGGTAGGTATTTGGAACGTTTATTATCAACAAAATAAAACGATTACATTTACCAGTACGTCGACCCAAAGATGAACAGAATAAATCGAAAAACACGACAACAAAACGCTGAAATTAAAGGCACATACGATAGATGAAGAGACAGACAGACACCCCGCTTTTTTCAGTTTGGTGCGAAGCGATTGCAAATCCAAGAGTTTGAGGGAGTAGTGTGGTGTTGCCTTTCTCTGTTAGCAAAGAGGTAGACTTTTAAAGGATCAAGATTTAGCACGTGAAAAACGTGGTTTTGACATATACCATAGGTCTCTCAGCTTAGGGTATACCAAAATTTAGTGCATATCAAATTTGCAAAGCTGGAAAGTGACACAAAAACAAAAACAAAACTACCTAAATTAATTGTGTAACACTCACAAATGATGAAATGTTTGCTTTATTCTTGTAAAACATTGGCGTTTGTGGCAAATCCTACGATGTGACTATTAATGTGAACACTCTTTTTACATTTAGTCAAGTTTTGACTAAATGTTTTAACATAGGCGGGGAATCGAGACGAGGGTGTGGTGTATGTGTGTGTGTCTGTGTGTGTCTGTGTGTCTGTGTCTGTGTCTGTGTGTCTGTGTGTCTGTGTGTGTAGAGCGATTCAGAGTAAACTACTGGACCGATCTTCATGAAACTTCACATGAGAGTTTCTGGGAATGATATCCAAAGACAAAATGTCTTTGATGACGTCATATCCGGCTTTTTGTAAAAGTGGAGGCGGCACTGTCACACCCTCATTTTTTTAATGAAATTGGTTGAAATTTTGGCCAAGCAATCTTCGACCATCGCCAGACTTTGGTATTGCATTTCAGCTTTGTGGCTTAGAAATTAATTAATGAGTTTGGTCATCAAAAATCTGAAAATTGTAATTAATTTTTTTTTTATAAAACGATCCAAAAACAATTGTATCTTATTTTTCATCATTGTTCCATTCCAAAAATATATAAATATGTTACATTCGGATAAAAAACAAGCTCTGAAAATTAAAAATATGAACATTATGATTAAAATTAAATTTCCGAAATCGATTTAAAAACATCATCTTATTCCTTGTCGGTTCCTGACTCAAAAAACATATAGATATGATATGTTTGGATTAAAAACAAGCTCAGAAAGTTAAAAAGAATAGAGATACGGAAAAGCGTGATATCCTGCTCAGCGCAACCACTACCGCGCTATTCTAGCTGGCTTGTCAATTTCACTGCCGTTGCCACGAGCGGTGGACTGACGATGCTACAAGTATACGGTCATGTTGACAAAAATGCAGTGAGTTCAGTTTCATTCTGTGAGTTCGACAGCTTGACTAAATGTTGTATTTTCGCCTTACGCGACTTGTTTTGACTAGACTTGATGCGCATGGATACAGGACACACTTAGGCTTTGAACAAAACATCTTCTTTACTTCCTTCAACACTACTGCAATATTCTATTTCTTAACGCACTGTGTCTCCCACTCTGTGTTAAGGAAAGGATTCTACGCAGGCCACTCGGAAACACAGTTTTATCTTATCTCATGTTTAACATAATATTGATGTTAACACATTAAAAGTTAAAATACAAACCAATGATGTAGTCATAGTCGTCAAGGAATCTGTCTGTGAGGGGTACGTGGGACTGTCGAAATGTGTTGTAAGCAAGCACTGCGACCACTACCACAAATACTGCTGGCATTGCCCGCAACATGCTGCTCTCTTCTCTCTCGTCGGCACGAGTTTGTTTCTGTCCTGGAAAAAAGACTCATAAGTGTATACACGAGAGAGAGAAACAAGTCGCGTAAGGCGAAATAACAACATTTAGTCAAGCTGTCGAACTCACAGAATGAAACTGAACGCACTGCATTTTTGTCAACATGACCGTATACTTGTAGCATCGTCAGTCCACCGCTCTATATGTTTTTGCAATCAGGGACTGACAAGGAATATGATGAAATTGTTTTTAAAATCGATTTCGAAAAATTAATTGTCATCATAATTTTCATATTTTTAATTTTCAGAGCTTGTTTATAATCCAAATATAACATATGTATATGTTTTAGGAATCAGAAAATGACGATGAATAAGATGAAATTGTTTTTGGATCGTTTAATAAAAAAATAATTTTAATTACAAGTTTCCGATTTTTAATCACCAAACTCATTCATTAGTTTTTAAGTCACCAAGCTGAAATGCAATACCAAAGTCCGGCCTTCGTCGAAGATCGCTTTGCCAAAATTTCAATCAATTTGATTAAAAAATGAGCGTGTGACAGTGCCGCCTCAACTTTTCCAAAAACCGGATATGACGTCATCAAAGGTATTTATACAAATAAAATAAACAACGTCCGGGGATATCATTCCCAGGAACTCTCATGTAAAATTTCATAAAGATCGGTCCAGTAGTTTGGTCTGAATCGCTCTACACACACACACGCACACACACACACACACACACAGACACACATACACCACGACCCTCGTCTCGATTGCCCCTCTATGTTAAAACATTTAGTCAAAACTTGACTAAATGTAAAAAGGACAGAGGGGGAGAGTGGGTCGGGGAGGGGGGGGGGTGAGAGAGAAAAGGGAGGGAGACTGACACACACACACACATACACATACATATTTAGCCAACACAAACACATACACACACACACACACATACACATACATATTTAGCCAACACAAACACCACACATACACATACATATTTAGCCAACACAAACACATACACACACACACACAGACACACACACACACACACACAGATATAAAAAAACGCTCGCGCTGGACCCGAGTACTCTTCAGACTGGCTCGCTCCCCCAGTATGAAAGTTTTTGTCTTGTGCACGTTTAAGACCAAGTGATTGCTCTGTGTGAATTACAGGCATTCCCTTTGCTATATAACTACATTGCATGCGAACCGAGGATGTGAGTGGTGACTGGCCTTTCTCTTTTATTTGATCACAGTGAAAAATATACTGCCGACCCTCTTCATAACTGGTGAACTGGTGGCCCACGAAGTTCTTTTACTGTCCTGGCTCGCGGATTCTTGCATTTATCACGCCCCAGGTAGTTTTACCAAATTCTTTAATGTAAAGTGAAGGTAAAAGACTGAAACATATGTAAACAAAGGAAACCATAAGAAAAAATATAAATTAATATGAAAAGAATCAAAACACAAAATCGCGACCTCTAAATCACCGCAGTCGCGACCGAGCAACCAACGCTTGGAAGAAAATGGGGTACACAAAAAATCAAATTATTCAAACACACAACGCGAAAAGCCTGGCAAATCGTCTCGCATGCGATACGCATGCTTTTTATGACGCTATATTTCTCGTCACTGTGTGACGCGTTCGGCTGTTCTATCAGCTCAATGGCTGGCTGTTGCTCCGTGAATTCCTCCCACCACCAAGTCGTTTTTGTGGTTTATTTCGCATTTAGGTCCCAGGTAACATTATGAAGTTTTAATACGATCAATCGGACCTATTATCAAGTTAGTGTATCAACTTTTGAACGAACTGCGCCCAGTAGTTTCCCAGCAATAAGCTGTTAAGTGGAGAAAACACACACACACACACACACACACACACACACACGATTAAAGTCTGCTGAGCCCAAGTTCTAGCATACTCGGGGATAAATATATACTCATAGGAACAAGTTAGGGACCACTTACGCAAACAAACACAGCTTCCAAACCACCAAACAAAATTGAATCAAATTTGTAACATGTTTAATTCATCATCTCTGCGATCCTTTTTCCAAAATATGGTGACATTTCATTTACGCATTAGGGGAAAGGCCCCTAATATGGACCCCTTTTTGTTTATTGCTGATAACAAGCTTGTTTTCTTGCGAAGAAGTTTCATTTTGTGGTTGGTAGTCCTTCTCTCTTAGTTTAAGAGTTAGGCTTAATAAGAGTGAAATAGCTTTGATAGAACTTCAGCAAAAATTAAATACACAAAAAATCACAAATGGTCCATATTAGGAGCCTGGGCGCCCAATATGGACCAGTGAAGCGGCCTTCACGAATCACTGTAAAAAGCCCCCTATACTTCAAAATAACATGATACAACTTAGTGTCAGACTAACTATAATATGCTTTAGATTTATCTGTTTCGGGTTGATGAGAGCATTATTGGAAGCACACCAGGAAACTGAAGAAGCTTATCTAAAACAGAGTGAAAATAAGTGAAATTATCAACTTCCACACAAAAAAAGACTATTTGTTATTTTTTTTGGAAATCTCGAAGGCTAGTTATAGGTTATTTTCAGCAAGCTTCTTAATGAATTAATTAAAATTGCCTTTAGTTTTTATTTTCTTCGATTTGTTGAAGGTGGTCCATATTAGGGGACTCACACATACTTTGAGGTTTTGCTATTATTTTTTGTTTGCAGTAGAAACTCGGGGTCACACTGTTAAAATGTAACAAATACTGTCTTAGCTGTCATATATAGCCATGTTTGTGTTATGAAAGCTTTGACTGTGGACAGAAAGGAGTCCGTTTTAGGCGGCTAATTTAGAGTGAACGCTGCCAAAAGTGAAAAAAAGCGAAAAAGCCCAACGGTTCTCAGGTTTGTGTTTCTGCAACTCTTTTGGCATGTGCAACTTATCCAGAGAGGGTGAATAAAGCGAATGAAATTGTTTTGAGCGCTCTAGCGCCGTTAGTTTGTCAGAACAGGAGGTGGTCCATATTAGGAGCCGGTCCATATTAGGAGCCTTTCCCCTACGTGTCAACAAGCTCTCAAACAACATGGGGGTCGATAACAAAATTTGCAAGTTCCGAACAGTTCAGTCATGGGTGTGTCCGCCGCGTTTTGCGATGCCTTCTGCAGTCCTGTTCCGCATCGAGTTTACCAGCTTCCTGCAGAAGGCATGAGGAATGGCCTGTCATTCGATTTGCAGGAACTGAAGCAGTTGCTGTGCAGGTTCCTTGGGGGTGGGTGGTTGTTCCTCACTCGCCTGTTCAGCTCATCCCACAGGTGCTCGATGGGGTTGAAATCAGGGCTGCAGGCCGGCCAGTTCATCCAGGTGACACCAGCCTGCTGGATGAAGTTGTTGACCAGCCTCGCTCTGTAAGGTGTCGCGTTATTGTCCTGGAACACAGCCTGCACACCAATCTGGTGTAGAGCGGGTAGAACCAAAGGGGCGACAATCTCATCTCTGTAGCGCTGGCCCGTCAGGTTGCCAACAATGTGGTAGAGGGGGGTTCTGTGTCGAAAACTGAAGGCCCCACACACCATGATGGAGCCCCCGCCGAAGGCCACCCTCTCCTGCACCAGACCGTTGTTGTACCGCTCACCCTGACGCCTCCACACACGAGCCCGACCGTCATGATGGTGCAGATTAAAGCGGGACTCATCGCTGAACAGCACATCGGCCCATTGCTGGCGTGTCCACCTGGCATGGTTGTGACAGAACGCCAAACGAGCCTGGCGATGAGCTGCTGTCAGTCGTGGGCGTACAGCTGGACGACGTGATCGCAGGTCAACTTCGTGCAGGCGTTTGCGGATGGTTTTCGTGCTGACGTTGGTGTTTGTTGCCACCCTCAGCTGGCCCCTGATGATGTTTGCAGTGGTGCCTCGCTGCTGCAGAGCTTGTCTTCTGATGAAGCGATCTTCACGCTGTGTTGTCTTCTTAGGCCGTCCTGACCTGGGCCTCTCCAGAACGCTGTTGGTGGCCTGGAACTTCTGATGCAGCCTGACCACGACAGAATGGGACACTCCAAGTCGTCTGCCCACTTCTCGCTTGCTTACGCCGTCTTGCAGCCATGTGATGGCCCGGGCTTTGTTGAAGGTGGTCACCTTTCGTCTGGGAGGCATAGTGAGAAGATGGAGGCTAGCGGAAAATCGCGGGGCTATAAAGCCTAACTGGTGACAACAGTTCACTCTCAACACATTCCCCCCTGCACGTGCATAACGAATTTTTCATCTTTCCCGCCCAGGCTTGCCAACGCGCCAGCGAAAAAATGGTCCACTTTTTGCAGTTTGGCAGTTTCTGTCTCGTGCCCTAGCCAGGCCTCCGTGGATCCCGAGCAAGTTTCCTGCTAACACAGCATTGCTCACCCACTGGTGTGTTCGGCCTGACAGCCATTTGGTTTTATCCCCGAGTACGCAGTAGGAGGGTCCAGCAGACTTTAATTGTGTGTCTGTGTGTGTGTCTGTCTGTCTGTCTGTCTGTCTCGACTTAACAGCTTATTGCTGGGAAACTACTGGGCGCAGTTCTTTCAAAAGTTGATACACTAACTTGATAATAGGTCCGATTGATCGTATTAAAACTTCATAATGTTACCTGGGACCTAAATGCGAAATATTCCACAAAAACGACTCTTAACGGGGGGGGGGAGGTTTGGCGGTGGGAGTACAACTGCCGTGCAGCTAATGGAACAGCCAGCTAGCTGGTGCGAATCACGTCCGCCTTTCGCCAAAGTGATCCGGAATCGATTCCCGGCATGGGCGGTCTATATCTTTTTTAAAAAAATTTATATTCTTGTTTACTATTGTTTATTATGAACGTTTTAATGTTTTATTTCACTCTAATAATTTTTTTGATTGTGTAAAATAAATGAATAATTTTTTTTTTTAAATTTTTTTTTAAAATCCACGTGCACAAGACGAAAACACGTCCGCCTATGGCCAAAGTGATCCGGATTCGATTCCCGGCATGGGTGGTCTATTTTTTTTTTTTAAATTCTTGTTTACTATTGTTTATCATGAACGTTTTCATGTTTTATTTTACTCTTATAATTTTTTTAATTGTGTAAAATAAATAAATATTTTATTTATTTATTTTTTTTAAAATCCACGTGCACAAGACAAAAACTTTCTTACTGGGGGAGCGAGCCAGTCTGAAGAGTACTCGGGTCCAGCGCCAGCGTTTTTTATAAACTAAGGAACAAGAAGTTTGGCACAGATGAAGTCAGCTGGTTTTTTTAAGGGCGGTCCCTAACTTTTTTCTTTGAGTGTATATATATACACACACACACCGTATCAGGACAATTACCCCCCGGACATCCCCCCATGGACTTTTCCCCCCAGACAATCCCCCCCCTGGACAACTCCCCCCTAGGACCCCCCCCCCCCCCTAGGATAACTCCCCCCGGGTCAATTTCCCCCCTAGACAATACCCCCCTAGGACAAACCCCCCCACACACACACACACCAATACCCCCCCCCCGTCTCCCCTCCCCCCCCAAAAAAAAAAATCAATTTCACAAGTGATTATTATCGTTAACTTTTTTCCCTTGCTGCGGATCATAGAAATCATCAGTGAGCATTCATCAGAATTTTAGAACTCAGATTGCTGCCCTGGGTTTTGTTCAATCAGTGAGTATAAATCAGTATTTTAAAGCTCAGAGGTGTTATATAAAAGGGTTTATCCCCGAGTACGCAGTACTAGGGTCCTGCAGACTTTAATTGTGTGTCTGTCTGTCTGTCTGTTCGTCTCGACTTAACAGCTTATTGCTGGGAAACTACTGGGCGCAGTTCGTTCAAAAGTTGATACACTAACTTGATAATAGGTCCGATTGATCGTATTAAAACTTCATAATGTTACCTGGGACCTAAATGCGAAATATTCCACAAAAACGACTCTTAACGGGGGGAGGTTTGGCGGTGGGAGTACAACTGCCGTGCAGCTAATGGAACAGCCAGCTAGCTGGTGCGAATCACGTCCGCCTATGGCCAAAGTGATCCGGGATCGTTTCCCGGCATGGGCGGTCTATATTTTGTACTTTTTTTTTTTAAATTCTTGTTTACTATTGTTTATTATGAACGTTTTAATGTTTTATTTCACTGTAATAATTTTTTTAATTGTGTAAAATAAATAAATATATATATATTTTTTTTTTTTTTTTTTTTTTAAATCCAAGTGACCCGGGTTCGATTCCCGGCATGGGCGGTCTATTTTTTTTTAATTTTATTTTTTTTAATTCTTGTTTACTTGCGTGCGTGTACCACTGCGCGAGGAGTATAGGCATTTGAGTTCACTGGCGAATGTCAGATTTGTTGGCTTGGAGGAAAGCGTTTCCGACTATGGCCAAAGGGATCCGGGTTCGATTCCCGGCATGGGCGGTCTATTTTTTAATTTTTTAAATTTTTTTTTTTTAATAAATTCTTGTTTACTATTGTTTATACTGGGGGAGCGAGCCAGTCTTAAGAGTACTCGGGTCCAGCGCGAGCGTTTTTTATTTTACTTTGACCTTGCTTCAGAATAGTACACAATGGAGTTTAGTTTGACAACAAGAGGTGCTCACTGCATTATTTTTGAAACTCATGTCTACGTAAAACAAAAAGACTTAACCAAAGGTGTAGAATGTTGGGAGTGTGAAAAGAGGCGAAATCGTGGATGTAAGGAGAAGATTCACGTAAAAGAAACACAGCTGAAGAAGAAAATCAATGACCACAACCATTCTGGTAACCGAGGAAGAGGTGATATTGTGAAGTTGAGGACAGTGAAGTTCTCTGGCAGTACGCAAGATTGCTGCCCTGACTTTTGTTCCTCAAGAAGACGTGATTTGCGTCTTTGACAATAATTATGGAAGAGGCGAACGAAGCAAAAAAACACTATAACAGGAGCACACTTTTCACGCAGGGGAATGCAACTTTCCACAGCCACTGAAACAAAAAATGTTAGCTCACGTGCGCCTTACTCTTCAAGTGTGATAACAACGAGGATGCATGAAGAAACTAGTTTGAAATGAATACCCAGGGGGGGTATTGTCCGGGGGGGGGGGGATATATCCGGGGGATAAGTGCGGGGGGGGGGGGGGGGAAATTGACCAGGGTGGGAAGTCCTAGGGGGGAAAAGTCCAGGGGGGTGAAGTCCGGGGGGGATTGTCCTAGAACCCCCCCCCACACACACACACACACACAGAAACGCACACGCATACATATTTAGCCTATACAAACACATACACACACAGACACACACACAAACGCAAACACACACACAGACACACACAGGGCACACACACACACACACACACACACACATGCCTGTACTTAGAACCAATGACATAAGAAAACATGCAGATCGACAGACATACTGACTATTTAACTTACTAACTAACTCACATACTAAGTTGTTTAAAGGTTTCATCATGTTATCATTCATCTTACCTTCGTCTCTCGCTAGACCCAACTTGAGGATCCTTTCGAAGATACACCGTCTGCCTTGTAATTACAGTGCTATGCTTTCGTTGTAAGGGCAAGGAATGAAATAGCAGCTGGAATTTAACCCCCAAAAATACATGTGCTACAGTTATGCTATATCGTGGAGTGTTAGCGGCGCAAGTCGGTGACACTTTCTTTGCAGGCGTAAACATGTGTCACGGAAGACTGCTCTTGTGGACGAACAGCACAACAGAAAATGGGTCACTCACCTCGCCGAATGTTATAAATATGGGTACACAAGATATACCCCGGGTGTGTTTATTTACCGACACACTCTGAGTCCCTTCACAATGTGTATCCCCCTGGCACAAGCTGGGAAGGGTGGAGGCGCTGTTTGTATTTGTCAACTGTGCCATTTATTTCTCGTCACTCCCTCTTTCTCTTTCCCCCCCCCCCCTCTCTCTCTCTCTCTCTCTTCTCTCTCTCTTCTCTCTCTCTCTCTCTCTCTCTCTCTCTCTCTCTCTCTCTCTCTCTCTCAACAACTTCCAGTCTTCTCACATCACATGAGTTGACTGTCAACAACAAGACGAGGAGGAGATGGAGCGTGCTCTTGAAGACAGAGCTGAGAAAGCAGGATTTTCATTGGATGATATCTACGATCGGGTAGGACAGGTCAAAGACAAAAGGCACCGAGAAAACCTGAAAGACCCTCTGAGAAACCAACGCATTCTCAACTTAGTCTTAGACAAAGGGCGTTACGGTGGCATGCAGGTACTTGTCTGTGAGTCAGATGATTTGGTGCTCCGGTACGATGTCAGGTAAAGACGAGTCACAGACTGGTTCATTAAAATGCGTAAGTCAGTGGTGACAGACTTAGAGGCAGAAACGATGAGATGCTTGCGTAGGTGGACCCCTCTGAGCAACGACGACTTTTTCGAAGACAGGAAACAAACAACAGATGACCTGACTGCGTTAGCGGCAGTCGCGAGACTGTACCTTGGTTAACATTGTGAGATAGATCGACTGTGTGTATGATTAACACAGTAAAAAAACAAGTCGCGTAAGGCGAAAATACAATATTTAGTCAAGTAGCTGTCGAACTCACAGAATGAAACGCAATGCCATTTTACTCGTAGCATCGTCAGGCCACAGCTCATGGCAAAGGCAGTGAAATTGACAAGAAGAGCGGGGTAGTAGTTGCGCTAAGAAGGATAGCACGCTTTTCTGTACCTCTCTTTGTTTTAACTTTCTGAGCGTGTTTTTAATCCAAACATATCATATCTATATGTTTTTGGAATCAGGAACCGACAAGGAATAAGATGAAAGTGTTTTTAAATTGATTTGGACAATTTAATTTTGATAATAATTTTTATATATTTAATTTTCAGAGCTTGTTTTTAATCCGAATATAACATATTTATATGTTTTTGGAATCAGCAAATGATGGAAAATAAAATAAACGTAAATGTGGATCGTTTTATAAATTTTTATATTTTTTTACAATTTTCCGATTTTTAATGACCAAAGTCATTAATTAATTTTTAAGCCACCACGCTGAAATGCAATACCAAAGTCCGGGCTTTGTCGAAGATTACTTGACCAAAATTTGAACCAATTTGGTTGAAAAATGAGGGCGTGACAGTGCCGCCTCAACTTTCACGAAAAGCCGGATATGACGTCATCAAAGACATTTATCAAAAAACTGAAAAAAACGTTCGGGGATTTCATACCCAGGAACTCTCATGTCAAATTTCATAAAGATCGGTCCAGTAGTTTAGTCTGAATCGCTCTACACACACACACACACACACGCACAGACAGACAGACACACATACACCACGACCCTCGTCTCGATTCCCCCTCGATGTTAAAATATTTAGTCAAAACTTGACTAAATATAAAAAGCAGATGTTGAACAGACAATCATTTACATCTGAGTACGCGAAACAACCAGTAGCGATAACTTTATTTCCATGTGATTGTGTACATCATACGGTTCCGTTCGAAACGTGTTGTACTTCGATCTTCCTTCATGCTTGCTCTGTCTATATCTCTCCCCTCTTCGCGCATGTTCGTGTGTGTGTGTGTGTGAGTGTGTGTGTGTGAGTGTGTGTGCGTGTGTGAGTTGGAGTGAATGTGTGTGTGTGAGTGTGTGTGTGTGAGTGTGTGTGCGTGTGTGAGTGTGTGTGCGTGTGTGAGTTGGAGTGAATGTGTGTGTGTGTGTGTGTGTGTGTGCGTTTGTGTGTGAGGGGTGTGTGTGTGCGTGCGTGCGTGCGTGCGTGTGTGGATCTATCTCCGACTCTCAAGCAAACACGCACATACTCTCTCTTCTCTCTCTCTCTCTCTCTCTCTCTCTCTTTTAGGTGGTGAAGGCAACCCGGCTAGCGACCACTCTGAAGTGACCGAGGACACACCCGGCATTGACTACCTAGACGAGCCCATCTCGGCTGATGAGATAGAGATTGGTATCAAGAAATTGAAATTAAACAAGTCACCCGGGTACGATGGCGTTTGTGCTGGAATGTTAAAGAACTCTTGCCCGAAACTGTTGCCGTTTCTTGTAAAGCTGTTTAACCAAATTTTTGACACAGGCGTTTACCCTTCTGCGTGGTCTAGTGGGATAATTGTCCCAATTCACAAAAGTGGAGACATTAACAACCCTGATAACTACAGAGGCATTACGTTACTGAGCATAGTAGGTAAGTTGTTTGGCAGCATACTAAACAGGCGCTTATCTGACTGGGCGGAAGACAACAGTAGAATAGAGGAGGAACAGGGTGGCTTCAGAAAAGACCACTCTACTGTGGACAATATGTTTGTGCTATATGCTATCGTCCAGAGGTACCTTCTTAAAAGATCTGGTAAGGTCTACATATGTTTCGTAGACTTCCGCAAGGCTTTTGACTCAGTCAATAGGGCTATGTTATGGAATGTATTACGCAAGCACGGGGTTGGCGGAAAGATGTTGAACATCCTGCAAAGTATGTACAAAGGAGTGAAGTCTTGCGTTCGCACCGACGATGGCCCATCGGAGTTTTTCCGTTGTCCATGTGGAGTCCCTCAAGGTTCTGTGCTTTCACCAACATTGTTCTCATTCCTGATTAATGAACTGGCACTTGAAATGTTTCAAAACGGTAAACATGGAATACAGTTAACACCTGACGTGATGCAGATTCTCATATTGCTGTTTGCCGACGATGTACTTTTGATATCATATAGCGCAGCCGGGTTACAGAAACAGATTGATGTGTTAAAACAGTTTTCGGATAAGTTTTCCATGACGGTCAATCTGGATAAGACAAAGGTAATCGTTTTTAGAAAAGGAGGATTTTTGGCAGCAAATGAAGCCTGGAAGTACGGAAACGAGGACATAGAGGTTGTGAACAGCTACAAGTACTTGGGGCTAAATTTCACCACAAAATTGTCATTGACGCTAATGGTCAGCGATCTGGCCTCAAAAGCAAAGATAAGGACTGGCCAAATCGTAAGATGTTTGTGGAGGCTAGGCAACATACCTAGAAGCGTATTTTTTAAAATATATGACGCACAGGTCCTCCCGATCTTAATGTATGGATCTGAGCTGTGGGGATTCCAAAGGTTTGAAGCTCTTGAGAAAGCCCATTTGTTTGCATGCAAGAAGTTTTTGTGTGTAGGACGACAAACACCAAACAAGATGGTATATGGTGACTTAGGCCGCTACCCACTTTATGTCACTTCGTCGGTTCGCTGTATAAAGTATTGGCTGAGAGTGTTACATTTGCCAAGCGAAAGACTCCCAAGGAAAGCATATGACATGATGAAACATTTACAGGGTTATGGCAAGAAAACATGGTCTCATTATTTGAAAGAAATGTTATGCATGTACGGCTTTGGAGATGTCTGGCTGCAACAAGGTGTAGGCGATTTGAATCGATTTATAACAGTATTCAGACAACGATTGTTTGATTGCTTCCAGCAAGACTGGCACGACAGCATCATGAACTCGGAGCGATTTGAATTTTATTCGCTCTTTAAACAAGAAATTCGCGCTGAAGTGTATATAGACCATATTCAGCTCCGCTGTTTTCGAGATGCATACATACAATTTCGATTTGGTATTTCACCCATAAACACTCACAAATGCCGCTATCGAACCGACGTTGTACCGGGCCTTTTGATTTGCCCTGTATGCAGAGAGGACGTGGAAGACGAGAAACATGTATTGTTTGTATGCAAAGGATATTGTGATTATAGACTTGATGTCAAAATACTAAGAGAAAAAAACCAGAGTGAAGATGCAAACAGTATTATACGTGTTATGTCTGTAGATAAAGGAGATTCAGTGGTGCATGTGGCCAGATTCTTATATCGTGTTTTTCAAAAAAGAAAAAGTTTTTTGGACTAGCTACCCAATGTGGAACAGGTGAACGAGACGGCGATGGTTATACATAGTTTGTGCCGTTGAATGTTAGAGCAGGTTTGATTGCAAATAATGTATGCTGGTGTAGTACACCTGTGTTGATATTGTACCTATTCAAATTGTTGATTTATGCGCTGGAAATGTTTGTAGGTTAGAAAGAGAGAGAGAGAGAGAGAGAGAGAGAGAGAGAGAGAGAGAGAGAGAGAGAGAGAGAGAGAGAGAGAGAGAGAGAGAGAGAGAGAGAGAGAGAGAAAGAGAGAGAGAGAGAGAGAAAAAGAGAGAGAGAGAGAGAGTTTGTGCCGTGGAACGATAGAACATGATTGAAAGCCGATAATGTATGTTAGCACTGTAAACTTGTTTGTCGTTGCACCTATCCATATTGTTAATTCATGCGCTGGATATGTCTTTATGTTTAAGAGAAAGAGAGTGAGAGAGAGAGAGTGAGAGCGTGCGTGCGTTCGTGTGAGTATATATATGTTAGAGAGAAAGAGATAAAACCGGGTGATTGTCCATAAATACAAACACACGGCATGTATTACTGACCCCCCCCCCCCCCCCCCCCCTCCCCGTTGAAATGAACCTTGTGTGTTTAATCAATAAAATGTCTTACGTCTTACGTCTTACGTCTTACGTCTCTCTCTCTCTCTCTCTCTCTCTCTCTCTCTCTCTCTCTCTCTCTCTCTCTCTCTCTCTCTCTCTCTCTCTCTCTCTCTCTCTCTCTCTCTCAAACAACGAAATAACCAATCAAACAAACAAACAATAGGAAGGTTACTTTTTTCCAGGAACTTTATTAAGACTTTCTTGAGCAGATAGAGTCTGACACACATCTTTTGCACTGGACACTTGTATGTGAGCAAAGTAAGAAGATATCACAGAAAGACTACAGTCTCTTTTTTCATATGGGCTGCACAATACTGAAATCCCTTGTCGCTTATGCATACAAATCCTAACTTGACAGCCATCTAGATTTTTTTTAAGTTGGAAAAAATAAAAACACGGTGGTTAATCTCTATGTTGTCTATAACTATTTTTCGTTCCATTATTATAATGAATTTTGCAAAGCTAGGTTAGAAGTGGTCTTTAATAGTAGCATCAATGTTTCGTTTGAGCTTGCCACGATGCTCTCTTCGGTGCTAAGTGTACGGTAAGAACGGTGTCCTTTATTGATTACAGTGTGTCTACGTTCGATTTCGTCTTTGTTTTTGTTTTTTTCTTTCTTTCTTTTCTTGTAATTATTGTTTTTCTTTCCGCCTTAATCAAACCGTTGGTTTCTCTGAAATGCGATGTATGCACACATCCAATCATTTCTAAGAATATGTGCCCACAGACGTTAGTTTGGGCACATGAAAATCAGAGACATTGCATAGGATCTACATGTATATAACATAAATAGGACATAAACGCACAAGAAACAAAAAAGGCCGCTCACAAATATAAAGTATTGTTTGGACAAACAGAGTACCAAGACACACACACACGAAGGCATATCATAAAAACTGCATAGTTTACCAGTCAGTCAGTTGCAAAGCGCAGATATAACCGATTCAGATGAACAGATTATTACGATAATCATCGATGACAATTACTGATACTAGTCAGAGTAATCAGTGCCTGTTGATTACCTCGTGCAGCTATTACTGATTACAATTACAGAAGCTAAGCTATGATATGGTGGAATTTGTATACAAATCATCAGAAAATAACTGAGGGGAAAAAATTATTGTGACTCACGGTGAGTGAACTTTCCACTCTTTCTAATAAATATGTTCATACTTTATTACAAAGCCAGCTTAGCATAAGCTACAAGGAAGGAGTATATACCAATACAGCTGAGTATTTATACTGAGCATATACATGGGACTATAATTATAGCATTTGCTAGCTAAATCTGACTTTAGCATTGAAACCGTCTGATCCGTAATGTAACAGATTCATCAAAATATCTTTTATAGTTTTGTTCGATCGGTAAATATAACAGGAGAAAGTACTTTTCAGGATTTTTGAACACTCTTAATTTTTACTTTGAACTTTAGGCACTGAAGTTATTTAACTTTACAAAGCATATACACGCTTGAGTCAGACACACAAACATAAACTTGCATTGTTCAGGAGGCTACGGATATGAGAGTAAAGCAGTATTCCACGGTATCAAAACCATTCCCCCTTAATAAACTAAAGACGCTTAAAGCTGTGGTACATGTATATTGAAATACAAAATACATTTTGTTTAAACACATTGATACCAAACAGGTCCATTTGGGCCTTACGTATAAACACAAATTTGCAAAAGAAATTTAACGAAGGGCATAAAACCCGAAGATTATACAGAATTTTATTACCTGATTCACTACGTGAAATAAATATCCCCTCAGTTTCAGATAACCCTATACCCTTTCCCTTTAAACTCTCCTCCCCACCCTAGTACACGAGCACACAGGCAGGCACTGATTTCACAACACACAGTAATAAAGTAAGAAAGGAATTAAAGAAACAGCAAATCTCACAACTTCATTCAACATTTCATCACTACACAGAACACAGTAGAAGACACATTGATCATACTTTCGTGCAAGACATTATAATTAGAGTGCATAGGCACAGTTTAAAGAAAATTCAAAGCGCAAGTGCAAGACTAGTTTACTTTCATTCGACAAAAGAGAATCGGTGTCGCAAACTCCTATATAAAAACAAGTAAAATTAATTCCTAACAGCAAAATCAGCTTAAATGTCAATGACAAATGTGACACCGTGTCCGGTATTTCCCAGCCAAAATCAGTTTAAATGTCAATGACAAATGTGACACCGTGTCCGGTATTTCCCAGCCAAAATCAGTTTAAATGTCAATGACAAATGTGACACCGTTTCCGGTATTTCCCAGCCAAAATCAACGTGTGTTTTTTTTAGTTTGTTCTTCTTTTGGTTTTTGGATGGTAAGATTATTTGTTATAAAATGTTGTCGAAATGAAACATGGATAACTGATTAGGTGAATCATCAATTTTGGATGTTCTGTTACAAGTAACCCGTAGAGATTTTGTCTCCGTTTTGGGGATGATTTTGTTTAACCACAATGACATATGGTTTCAGTAATTCACTTTTTGTGTGTAACTTAGCCTTGTGCACTCTCTTCTTGACGTATACACACGCTTAGTTCCTTCTAAGGATTTTCATCGACGTAGGTTCTTTTTATAAATTAGAAGGTTCAGAAAAAATGAGAAATGAAAGGTTAATCCACAAGACATCGGTTGCTGTGTTTAAGAGCATGGGTCGTTTTCATAGCACGGGGTAAACACAGATTGAAACTGCGGTGCTCCAACAACGCACACACTTCTCTGACAGTTACATCCAGTTAGATTTCTTTCCTCATTCTTCACACGAAACTGTGTGACTAGTTAGGTGTTACTGTTTGCAAAACACTAATAAAATCTTCCACACAAAAGAAATCAAACAGAAATAAACACCTCAAACAAAAAAATCAGAACAGAACAAGAGAAAACAACAAACACAAAAGAGGCAAGGCACACAAAAAAAAAGAAGAAGAAGGGAGGAAAGATCTCAAGATAACTATACAGAATTGTTAGAATTTCTCGCCTCAATCCGCTGTGTCACTGACATGACTATGCCCTTGTCTACCGCAAAGCTCGCGCAGTAATCAGACGATTACCTCCCTTTAGTCATCTCCGCTCAACAAAACAGAACGTCCTGTTAAGACTGTCACGGTTCTCACTCTTTCTTGTACAGATGTAGAAATAGTTGCAGAAAAGAGATGCATACAACAGGGAGAAGAGCAGAAAGTTAAATTGTCGAAAGAACGTTTCAGAAAAAGTCGTCAGAATGTTAGACAGCAAAATTTGAAAATGCCGTATTGTCCAACAAAAGACAAAGGCTGTTGAGATCATGCACAGGGCAGTGACAGGAACGATACGAGGACTGTTACGGGCACAGAACTATAGTAGAGATGACGAGAAAAACAAACAGAGCAGTAACACAGTGTCCGGGCGAGGACACATAGAAAGAGAGAGTGGCGGGTGAGGGAGGGAGAGAGACAGAGAAGGAGAGAGTGGCGGGTGAGGGAGGGAGAGAGACAGAGAAAGAGAGAGTGGCGGGTGAGGGAGGGAGAGAGACAGAGAAAGAGAGAGTGGCGGGTGAGGGAGGGAGAGAGACAGAGAAAGAGAGAGTGGCGGGTGAGGGAGGGAGAGAGACAGAGAAGGAGAGAGACAGAGAAAGAGAGAGTGGCGGGTGAGGGAGGGAGAGAGACAGAGAAGGAGAGAGTGGCGGGTGAGGGAGGGAGAGAGACAGAGAAAGAGAGAGTGGCGGGTGAGGGAGGGAGAGAGACAGAGAAAGAGAGAGTGGCGGGTGAGGGAGGGAGAGAGACAGAGAAAGAGAGAGTGGCGGGTGAGGGAGGGAGAGAGACAGAGAAAGAGAGAGTGGCGGGTGAGGGAGGGAGAGAGACAGAGAAAGAGAGATGCAGAAAAGGAGACAAGGTTCAGGGGAGGGAGGGAGGGGGTGGAGGAGTGGCTAGGGTGTTGTGGAAGATTAGATCAGAAACAGAGAGATAGATGACAGACAAACTAGGGTAGAGTCAGAAACTGTAACGAAGGTTAACCTGCCTAAACAGACCAGACGTTGACATGGTACAAAACAAATGAAAAAGGGGTGAGGAGAAATAGATAAGACAATTGACGATACAATGAGTGGTGCGTATCACACACACTCCAACAGTGATATGCCTTGAAAACAATAGGCCCATATTATCAACGCCAGTATATCCAGATATTAAACCCACTCTTTATCAAGTCACGTACACAATATTTTGCATATCATCAAGAGACGGATAACACTCGAGATATCTCTGCATTGGTGGAACGTTGTGGGTATGCCTGGGTATGCCTCTCTCGTAACTTCTAACAACGAGTTTGAAATTGCTGAAGCATGAGTAGGTGTTGGTAACTGCTCCGAATCATGGCATGATTTGTCGGGTTTCCACGATTCTCTTGAAATACATATTCCGGGAGGCTTCATAACACAGGGGTACCTTTTCCAAGGGTGTTCCGCCTCTTGCCGCTCAAACATAAACTCCTTGGAAAAGTGGACATTTATAGTGTGTTTACATACACACTGGCAACGGTCGTACATTTTGTTTTCACAGTTGAAAAAGGCTCGGTGAAAACGCACATTTTCTTCTCCGAATTACTGCGGTCTAGCTGATGAGCTTGATTTCAGTTTCTAGCAATCTCGTCATATATAAATTCAGATCAGTTTTCCGGATAGTGACTATTTTAAAACGATCTTCTGGCTTGATTTCAGTTGTTGGCACTCTCGCCATATACAGTCAGATTTTTTTTTGATACTGACTGTTTCAAAACGATATTCTGACCGATTTAAGTTTCAGGCACTCTCGCCATAGATTGTGACTTTTTCTCTCCCGATAATGATTATTTCAAAGCGACCTCCCGACCGTTTAGCTTAAAACGAATTGTCAAATTAAGACTATCATTATTAATGCCCCAAGAGATAGAGATATTTTCTCTGCTCCCTTCTTGTAGGAAGAGTTAATGGACGAAGCAAACTTCGCGCGAGGACACCAAAAGGTGAAGCAAGAACATGATAGCAACAGTGCAAAGGAAATAGGATTTCATGCAAATGTTACATATAAACGAATTTTTAAAAAACAAAACGAGAAGACTCACACATATAAAATATCAGCTGTGTACTCAAACAAGCAGAAAATAACAACACCAATGAAGTAGAAATAGAATAACGAAGTGAAAACTCGTTGTGCTGAAAGATGACATAGAAGCACAACGCAAATAGAAAAGGTAATGATTAATGTATTAATTCATCTTTGTTTTAAAACAGAAAAGCTTCATAGCACGACGGTAAGCCTTGGTTGACTAACATGCTCAGCCTACACCACTCATTGTAAAACCTCATTGTAACTATTCAAGTTGAGACGCCTACTGACTTTGAATTTGCGTTATCCTGTCTGAAGTTATCTCGATCAAGCTCGGTTTTATCCAAACTGTATAAACCATACTTTGTTACATAATTTCAAAAATCTACCCTTTTGTCTCAAAAACTCAGATTCAAAACTTTGAGCTACATTTCTTGGCATTTAGATTACGTTTTGATTAAATATATTTTCCCCCACCCCCTCCCCCCACATCATGTCCTATTTTTCATTCAGGTTTTATTCCTACCTCCTCTGAAAAAACCGAATTACTTAAATCTAATAAGCCCGTTATTTTCGCTAGTTTCAGTTAAATAAAATATTTGTTTTTCGTTGAATTCCGTCAAACTTTCGTAAAAACATTCCAGAACTGTCATCTTAAAGTAAGCATCTGTCACTACTGCTTAAAATAATATCGACAGTGCATTGTACGTGGTTCTGGACCAGGATTTAAGCCACAATTCTATTCAAACTTAAATAAAATAACTCCGAGGCAATACTGACAAATATGAATTGACATTTTGAGGTTTTAACGGAAAGCATGATATTGTTAGCAGATGTAAACATAGCAATGGACAACAAAACATGGACATATCTGGACGGTTACCATAGAAAAGTGCACACATTTAACAACATCCCCACACTTCTGTTCGACCGAGGATATTCTTCGTCCCATGGTATGATCCAGTATTGTCAAGCTTCTTAAAACACAACGCAACAGTTCAACAAGCTTGTGTTTGCACACAACTCTCCGGGCTTGGTGCATCCCCATCGACTTTCATATTACTAAAATTCTTACACGTCTTGACGTTTTAATGTAAGCTGGTCAGGGTTTTCGTGAATAGGTTTTCAAGCTTTCTGAATAATATGTCAAGATTATTCATACTCCACGCATCTATATGTCGCCTTCTCCTTTGATCCAAGTGTTGCTACCGTCAAGACCTTACGAGCGCCTTCTTCCAATATGTACATCGTCAGACCAGCACGAACTGTGCGGCACAAGTCTACCTGCACGTGGTACTCGCCGCTTCTTTCAATCTCCATTCTTCTCATGCAAGATTCACAGTCCACACACACTGGGTGGCCGAGTGGTAACGCACATGCGCTCGGAAGCGAGAGGTTGCGAGTTCGACCCTGGGTCAGGGCGTTAGCAATTTTCTCCCTCCTTTCCTAACCAAGGTGGTGGGTTCAAGTGCTAGTCTTTCGGATGAGACGAAAAACCGAGGTCCCTTCGTGTACACTACATTGGGGTGTGCACGTTAAAGATCCCACGATTGACAAAAGGGTCTTTCCTGGCAAAATTGTATGGGCATAGATAAAAATGTCCACCAAAATACCCGTGTGACTTGGAATAATAGGCCGTGAAAAGTAGGATATGCGCCGAAATGGCTGCGATCTGCTGGCAGATGTGAATGCGTGATGTATTGTGTAAAAACAATTCCATCTCACACGGCATAAATAAATCCCTGCGCCTTGAATATGTGCGCGATATAAATTGCATAAAATAAAAAATTTAAAAATTAAAAAAATTAAAAAAATCCCTGCGCTTAGAACTGTACCCACGGAATACGCGCGATATAAGCCTCATATTGATTGATTGATTGATTGATTCATGTGCACGATCAGGCTGCCATCCACACATACACCACATATATACACTGCACATCACGTGGCGACATTCTTCCTCTGATTGAATGCTACGGTCAGGCACACTCCAACTTCTTGGTGAAGTATCGTCTGTCCCTGTGGTCATGGCTGCAGCGATGCAGAGGCAGCAGTTTGGACACCGCGAGGAACGACTTCTTGCCGGCCCGGATGGCCTTGCGACACACCTTGGTCACCTGCTTCTTGCCGTCGAACAGAGTCTTCTCGTCCATCACCAGCAGCAGCACAGTGTCCCGCCTCTTGCGCGTGCACAGCAGCCTGAAGATGATATACAGCGACCCGATGATGAGGGCCAGGCTGGTGAAGAAACAGGCCACGAGGAACGCGATGACGTCGATGAGCATGAACTGGTAGAGAGGCATGTCGTGGCCGGAAGAGCGCATGTAGGCGCCGCCATATATCATCACGTGGTCCAACCAGAAAGCCGCTTCGTCCATAGGCACGTGGTACTCCTGCCGGAAGAGGCGCGAGGCTGCCGAGATGGACTCCTTGTAGCTCGGGTCTCCTGCCACCTGGTGAATATTAACAGCATGGTCAATGCAGTGCTAACATTGGCCTCAGTGTCAAGAATCAAGACTTAAGACTCAAACTTTTACTGTCCTTTTAAAAACAAGGCAAATTGCCATGCAGTGTCGGGCGGTTACAGACATAGAATACATCACATTTACTGAGAATTAAGAATTGCACTAAAAACAACAACTTCAAAAACTACAACAGTGTATTGTACTCCGTAAAACTTAGGCCCATCTTTTGCCTTCCACAGGCAGGAAGAACAGCTAAAAACCTCAAATAATTGAATCCTTACCAGGTCCTATCTAGTACTCAGCCATATAGACTACAACTTATTATAACCAAGAAATTCGATTGCCTGTCAGTAAAAGCCATAACACTATTAAGGCAGACAAGCTGGCACTATAACTCAGTGCCCTCTTATTTTGTGTAGCATCTCGCTGACTACCTTACTCGCCAAGACACCGACAAGCCATTTCGCACTTACACACAATCCTTACTGCACTCAAACTCACGCACGTACAATTTTTCATTCACCTGTGAACAATGGTCGCAAATATTTCATCAACAGAAAAAAAATCTCTTCCAAGATGTTTACGTTCATTAGCCGCGTGCACTGCCATTCTTATGTCAACCCCTCACCCAGTTCATCACTGCACTCTTTTTCAAGGCAACGAATTTATTCAAGAAACCCCATGGGGGTACAGTACATAAAAAAACAGAACAAATAAATACAAGAACAACACAGAAATGCAAACTGCTTCTCCCTCAATTTGAACTACAAATTAACAAACCTGCATAATTGTAGCCACCATCTCCTCAACCGTAGAGGACCTCAGGTCGAGCACCTCAGCGAAGCCCTTGACCCTCATGCGTTCCGCGTTGTAGGGCTGGTCGCCGAAGATGGGCACGCCGACCACGGGCACGGCGTGGTAGAGAGCCTCGTACTGCCCGTTCTTGCCGCAGTGACTCACGAACGCCTTGACGTTGTCGTGGCCCAGGATGTCGTTCTGAGGGATCCACGAAGACACGTACACCTTGCTCGGCATCTGGGACGTCAGGTTGGACCTGAGGAGATATGAGGCATATTGTGTGAGTGAGGGTTTTTTGAATACAATGGAACCCCCTTTTTAAGACCCCCCCCAATTTAAGACTTCCTCCATTTTAAGACCCTCCTTTCTCAGATGTTCTGTCCATAGCCTTTTTAAATTTAACTCAATTTAAAGACTCCCTCCCTTTTAAGACTTAACCCCCCCCCTCCCCGATTATTTAAGGTCGTAAAAAGGGGGGGTTCCACTGTATAAGTAAATGCAAGGTATGACAATCGTGCTGGCGAAAACATGGTGATGTGAGAGAGAAATATCTTGTTTATAATTGGGTTAGGCGTGTATTGATGTGTACATTTTATGTGTTTATATGTTTTGAGAATGTGATTTTATGTCATGTTATTGTGTATACGAGCCAAAAGTTTTTGTTTTGTTTTTTGTCTTACAATCAAATAATAAAGTTGAATTGAATTGAATAAATCTCCACCACTGCAAAAAAACTCACCTGAAGATGACCTTGTAGGGCAGCTGAGCGAAGACCTCCCACAGCTTGTCACTGATCTCCTTGGGCACGTTCAGCACGTAACTCCCGAAGGACACCAGGATGACGCCGTTGGCAGCACTCTCCACGAACTCTTTCAGTTTGCTGCTCAGCGGTCTGGAAGGGCCTGTGGCGGTTCCTCCGATCAGCTTGACGTTGGGCAGTGTGGGCCGGGGGTAATCCAAGATGTGGTCCATCTCCACCAGCCAGATCTCCGCGTGGGCGATCAGCATGTCCGCAGATATGTAGGGCCTCTCCGGGGCGTACCTGTGTGGGTTTCAAGTAGAGATTTGTCAATGTTGATAGCACATGATTCTTTATTGTGCGTTTTTGTATCTGGATGGCATTGTGTGTTTGAAGTAGAGAGTTGTTCATGTTGATTGTGCATGATTCCTTATTGTGCGTTTGTGTATCTGTATGGTGTTGTCCTAAAGCGCATGGCGTGTTACAGTAAGTGTCAGTGCGTTGCTGTAAGCTTTAGTGTGACATTATTTTGCTAGAATGTACTTGGTGTTTTACTCATTGTTATAATATATAGCCGCGGAGAGCACACTTCCCTGTAGTTCGTAGTTGTGCTTGCATGTACACACGGAGGGGGCTAAGGCACTAGCAGGTCTGCACATAAGTTGACCTGGGAGATCGAAACAATCTCCACCCTTAACCCACCAGGCGCGGCCGGGATTCGAACCCATTGACAACGAACCTCCGCTTGGAAGGCCGGTGTAACACGAAATTTTTACTCCACGAAAAATTTACTCCGGAGTAAATATTTCGTACGAAATTCTTACTCCGAGTACACTTTTCGTACGAGAAAAGAACTCCCCAAGGCACGAAAAAATTACTCCCTCCACGAAATTTTTACTCCCCATTTTTTTTAATTCCAGTAAAAATCTCGTACGCAAAAATGGGATGCGGGCGAAGGGATAATGCCAATAAGTGATCTCGCGCAAACGAATGTCGCGCTACCCTCCTTCCACGCCTTCCACCACCAAGACTAACAGGGGACAAGGGAGTAAAAATTTCGTACACCTGGCATGGGAAGTTAAATTGCTCGTGTTGGGGTGAAGTAATTTATTCGTTATTTATTCGTCAGGGGAGTAACATTTTTGTTTACTCGGAACTCACCTGTCTTGGGGAGTAATTTTCTCGTGCAATGGGGGAGTGCTTTTTTTGTAAAGGGAGTAATTTTCTCGTGTTACACCGGCGTCTTATCCACTAGGCCATTTCGCCCGTCGTAAGTACATGACATGACATGAAAGCTGTCCTCATTATCGTTCTTATTACCTGGCCACGGCGTCGGTGTAGATGAAGGGGTCCATGAGACTCCATGCGATGGTGATGAGCGTGGTGATGACGCGTTGGAAGAAGGTCATGTGATCCGTGACGATCCAGATGGGCACGGGGTTGAAGGCGGGGGAGAAGGGGATGCGTTGGTCCAGCGGTTGGTACACAGACCCCACGTAGGCGAAGGGCACGCCGATCTTGTACGGCAGCACGGCAAGCATCTTCGTCTGGAGGGAGAAAGAAAAGATGGATGGTGAGAGTACTGATGTATTTTGTATTGCTGTCGCCATGATTCGCAAAATATACGGGGTTTTTTTTCACGGAGAGACCCAAAATATCCTTTTCAAATGTTACATTTCAACAGCATCTGGGGGTCATGCCCTCCCCGCCCACAACCTAGTCAGCCCTTGTACCCCTGCTATACGTCGGAAGCCTCTCCCTCTCATACGCTAGGTTCAGCCACCTCCCCCTCCCCTCCCCCCCCCCCACACACACACACAATCAAAAGCAACACGTACAATCCCGAACCCAAAACGCCCAACCCTCCTCTAACCTGCGGCAAGTTGTCAATGACGACGAGGTCGGGCTTGAGGTCACGGATCTGCCGGAAGAGCGTCTCGTTGCGCAGCATGTCGTCACAGTACTTCCGGATGATGCCGATCTGCAGCGCGAAGTTCTCGTTCTCGCCCCGGAAGTAGCTGCCCCGCGAGTCGTTCATGGCCGCCTCCTCCACGTTGATCGTGGCGTTGTACTCGATCACCGTGAAGTTGGTTGTGTCCAGCTGGCCTGGAAAACAGATTATATAATGGCTACTGAAAGTGTCGAGCTGACGAACATGAGGCAGTATCCTAACGTATTGCATTGAATGACCTGCTTGTTTTCTCTATAACTAAAGCTTCTTTTCTCCAAATCTAAGTCGAGAATGCAAATGTGGGTGATTTTTTTTGTTGGTATTTGCACACTGGAAAACTTGGTCTCTAGGCTCTGACTCTTCAGAGAGAGAGACTCTTTATAAGAGTGACCTTGACCATGCAGATTAAATGGGGCGGGGGGGGGGACACAAGAAGGGTTAATCTATTGACCATTTAATCATTAACACACACACACACACACACACACACACACACACACACACACACACACACATACACACACACACTCTGAATTTATTCTTCAGATCCGATAACAAAGGGAGGCAAAACTCACCTTTCTGCACGAGGTAGTTGGGCATTAGGACGAAGACGTCATGGCCCCGCTTGTGCAAGGCACGCGCCACGTTGGTGTGGTACTTGGTGTGTGACGTCAGCGGGTTGGGCATCAGCACCACGCGCTTGGCACGTGCAGGCTGCGATCCTGCTGCATTGCAAGCTTCCGGCCATGTCGCGACGATGAGGAGCGCGACGCCCAGTGCAAGGCGCTTCAGCATAGGGAGAAGGCGAGTATCCTGTGCACAAGCACGTGCTCTTCGCTCTCTGGGTCTTGTTGTGTGTTGCCCTTGGTTTTCCCTCGTCACTTTGGACGATTTGCTAGTTGTTCTTCTTCTCTTGCTTCTTTGGACGATTTGCTAGTTGTTCTTCTTCTCTTGCTTCTTGGTTCTTTCCTTGTCGTTCTTTTTCTTTGTTTAACTTTTAAAACTGTTCGAAAATGTTTAAAATTAGGTTCTTAGTCGAAAAGGATGTTTGGCGTTCTTGGTCCTTTTCTGTTTCTCTGTTTTTCTTTCTTTTTTCTACGGTTATCTTCCGTTTGTTGTTTTGTAATTCTTCGTCTAAAGCTCTGTTAACGTTCCTTGTTTGGTTTTGTTCCTCTCTGCTTGTTGTTACTCGGTTGCACTCTTCTGGCTAGTTGACTTTCTTGTCTCACTTGGTTCCCTTGTTATTGTACCTGTGAAAAGAAAGAGAAACGTCTGTTATTCAATTGTATTCGTGTTACTGCTAGCTAGTTGAGGACTAGACACAAATCTAGTCTGAGCATCTGCATGTAACAGTTTTCTCGTGAATCGAGAAGAACAAAAGTTGTAGTGTCAACATATCATCCGTTTACTGAAGTCAAAACATAGACCCGTTTGAGAGAGAACAAATCGGCACACAAGGCACGAAATACAAAGGTTCGAAAAAAAGATCTGTGAATAAATCACGGAAAGAAAACTTGTAAGGATGTGTATTCATGTCACGGAGTAGAAACATTAGATACAAAAAAATATGTAGGCAAATCGCGGATTAGAAACGTTCGAGAAAAGATATGTAAACAAATTACGAAATAGAACCATCCGAGAAATTATCTGCACACAAGTCACAACATAGAACGTTCTTGAAAAGATGTGTATACAAGTCCACAGAATCGAAACTTTCCAAAAAAGATGTGTACACAAGTCACGGAATCGAACGGTTCCAAAGAAACGATTTGTTCACACAAGTGGCAGAACAAAAACGTTGGAGAAAAAATCTTTACACAAGTAACGGAATTTAAACTTTCGAGAATAGATATGTACTCAGCAAAAACTAAAACTTCAGTCGGCTTATATGACGGTACAACCTCAAACACTGCAAGTAGTTAGTAGTAAATTAAGTCAAACCGTAAAAAGTCCACGTCATTGAATGCTACTGCCACCACACAGTAAAGCCTCACTACACGGACAAAGGCGGACAAAGGCAAACACATCACAAACGTGCAGCCGAAGAAAGGAGACGACAAAAACAAAAGAAGTCAATGGCCACACGCTTTTCCTCCTAAACTGAACACAACTTCAACACTAAAACATCAGACAGTGACTTAATGGTGATGACTAATGACTGACGCTATCTCTTCGTTCATTTATATCCCTACCTATCCTTCTAACCTTGCACAATGGTGTAAGTTGGACAGTGCATGCTTTGTGACTGAAAACTGGATAGATAAAAACCAGTCAAGCTGGGATGATTAGATCAAACACTGTCCCACCGACTGGAGAACCAGGTCAAACTGGATCTTTTAAACAAAGTATTTCACAAATTGTTGTTGGCACATCTTTGTGTTACTCATTAACACAGGCAAAAAACAAATCGGCCGTCCTATTTTAATGTAAGCCCAACTTATCAGTGGCTGTCCATACGCTGAACTGGTTTGGATAGATTCATCCCTGATATAGTATTCACCGTAGGTGGTCGGGTCTCTCAGTTATCAAAATATGTCAACAACTACAGTTGGATCCGAAATGTCAGGTAATCGTGTCTGTATTGTACATTGTATTGACAATAATTATAGCATTGCTGTTAGACGATTCAAGAAAGAAGTGCTGGTTTATCATTGTTACTTACTTTTTTTTTCTTTTTTTTTTTTTACATTTTGACCAAATGTTATCCGGCAGACTGGGGATCGAACAAGGTCATGATATGTGTGTGTGTGTGTGTGTGTGTGTGTGTGTGTGTGTGTGTGTGTGTGCGTGTGTGTGTGTGTGAGTGTGTGTGTGTGAGTGTGTGTGTGTGTGTGTGGTGTGTGTGTGTGTGTGGTGTGTGTGTGTGGTGTGTGCGTGTGTGCGTATGTGTGCGTGTGTGTGTATACATGCGTGCGTGCGTGCCTGCGTGTGTGTGTATATGTGTGTGTGTGTGTGTGTGTGTGTGTGTGTGTGGCGCGCCCGTGTCGGTCTTCGAGTTTTGCCTAGACAAGCCCTTCTAGTATCCATAATGGGTGATGTCGGGTTTTCAGTGTTGATCTTTTTATGAGGCCACTAGATCGACTAAAAGTGTTGATATAGCTTCAGGCAAGTTTTTGTTTTAAGGCGATTCTGCTAACTGTAACGGGTTTTCACTCACCCACACACAGAACTGTTATCAACGGTCAAGGTAATTCAGTTGCCGCTAATGATTAGACAAAAACAATTAATTTTCCTGAAGACCTCATTTGGACAGTCAATAAACGGTATCGTACTGACAACTAACACTACCTGGGTAACTTGCAACAAAGAAATATATGTGACCTGTGAACTTTCTTTGCTCATTCAGGAAATCAAATGAACTGTATGATTATTACATTATTCGACTGACCCGAATATCGACATTGACATTTTCCCCCAAAAGGTTTTGATTTTTGTGTGTGCGTGTTTTTGTTCGTGCGTGCGTATGTGTGTACGAGTGTGCGAGCCTGCGTGCGTGCCGCGCACGTGCGTGCGCGCTTGCCTGCGTGCGTGCGTGCGTGCGTACGTGTGTTTAGATTACTTGTGTTATCATAGCAAACGTACATCCACCACTTCAGATTCTTCTGTCAGATTTTTGTTTTTAGCTGCATGCGGACATTATGGGGACTGCAGACAAGTTTGCCCGAGAAAGAAATTGACTTTATCTCTAGACCCAAACACTTCAGAACTAAGCATGGAATTTGGATGAAAGCGCAAAGGACAAGGACAGAATACGTGAGTATCATATGACCATGATGATGCTGGCCTTAAAAAATGTTAAAAAAAAGATCGCGAAAAAATGTCAGATACGAGCGCGAGTCAAGGTCACTATATCAGATTACTTATATTCAGTTTTGATATCCAGGGTAAGACGTGTTGGTCGTCACCCGAAACTAAGTAGCTGGCGGTAAAAAAAAAAAACTTGACTAAATGTAAAAAGAGTAAATATGTTCTGAATGCTTTCTCGTCAGCGATAACGAAAAAGTCATGTGCTATCTCGTAAGTGATAAGTTATCGATTTCATGAGTATTTGAATAATGTATTATGCTATATAATATGTAAGTAGGTGTAGTATGACTTATAACAAGAACTGATTCTGAAAAAATGCTAGATGACGGGCACACACACACACACACACACACACACACACACACACACACACACACACACACACTGATTCAAATCATTCCACACGAGTGTGTACAAAAGTAAGACTCCTTCATTTTGATACCCCTCTCACCCTCCTATCCCTCTCCTACTTTTTTATGTTCTTATTACACCCCCGGTATAGGGGTGTGTATAGGATTCGGTCGATGTGTTTGTTTGTTTGTGTGTTTGTGTTCGCATATAGATCTCAAGAATGAACGGACCGATCGTCACCAAACTTGGTGAACAGGTTCTATACATTCCTGAGACGGTCCTTACAAAAATTGGGACCAGTCAAACACACGGTTAGGGAGTTATTGGTGGATTAAGATTCTACAAGGACTTATAGAGGGACATATTAATGGTCAAAGGGAAATAACCTTCTCAGTTGGTGGCAGTGAGAATGGTAAGGACGGGGGTGTTTTTCCTACCTCGGAGGAATTTCTTGTTTTGAATGATGTTTGCTTGTAGCCTTGTTGACACCAGCAAAACTGTACACCAGATGTGAACAATGTGTTGAGAAATGTCAACACGCAGATTTCTTTATCATCTCTTTATTGTCGTTTGCTCAGAACTAACCAGTTGCTTACCTTTTCCGAAGCGAGTCGATGTCTTCGTCATAACGTTTTTCTTGTTAAATATCCTCTTATTTTTTTCTTTACTCAGAACTAATGAGGTGTTTTGAGAAGCGTATTAGCAGATTTAGCACAGTCACGCGGTCAGTTGTGTTTACATTGGCACGTTAGCCAACAGTGATTTCATACACTTCTAATAATTACCGATACGCGTTATCGGAGGTTCCAAGTGACCAAGGCGGTGTGCCAGGAACTCGAGAGGACATGTTGTCTCTCGTTGCTTACACAGCACAGTGTGAATGACCAAAAGTTGGCTTATGTTGGAGTACACAATACAAACCAACAAAGTGCAGACACGTGTAACACCATGCAAATCAACCAATCACAGATACACATCCATACAGACACTGGTACAGACAGGCAGGCAGATAAACGAACCGATGAAAGGCCAACATGCAGACTGACAAAAGCGGCAGACCCCCCCCCCTCCCCCCCTTGCCCCTTCACACACGGCACACACAGACACACGATCGCACGCACGCATGCTCACACAAAAAAACAGACAAGCAGGTACAGACACACACACAATCACACAATCACTCACACACACACACACACACACACACACACACACACACACACACACACACACACACACACACACACACACACACACACATAGAAGAAACCACCTGACATAAATGCAAACTGCTGACAAATGCAGAAAGTACGTACGAAGAGTCACCTACCTACCCTTAAATTGACACTGCTGACAAGCACACATTCCTATCCAAGCCATAGTCCGTATCACGCTATCGACGTAATCCTCAACATTCTGAACACGTGAATCAAAAGACGGTAATTCTACACAACACCCCCCCACCTTCACGACACCTCACACAGTAACGTTTCACACAAAGACACACACAAAGACACACACAAACACGCACACAAAGACACACAGACACACAAACCTCACTGACACACACACGCACGCACGCTCGCACGCACGCACGCACGCACGCACGCACTCACTCACAGACACACACACACACACACACACACATACATACATACACACAATACTATCGACACAAACTCTTAGCACGTGCAACAAGACAAGAAACCCTACCCCGGCCACCAAGGCTGACTGATCGATGTAGTCCAACTGGAATGACAGGAGCCATGGCTAAAACAAATACTCCTTCCACTTTCTCAAACCCGAAGCAGAACCGTGAAGAATACACCTTCACTTTCACCTTCACTTTCCCTATGATATTTACCTCGGCTATCGGTTGAACAGCTTTCTTATCTTGCTTTCGAGCACTTGTCTATGCTACGCTCTAGACATCTTACTTCGAAGAAGAAAAGAAATCGATTCAGTCAGGTTGCCGCATAACGCCCTCAGCTGCCACGCTCATCCATAATTGGACAGTTACAAAAATGTCACGATTGATTTAAAAGGTTAGTCCAGATTCTCCCGCTTTGTTCTTGATTTTCTTTCATTCCTTCATTTTCTCCTCAACCCCCATCCCCCCTCCCCTTTTCTCTGTTTCATTCTTTATTTATATGGCATTTTGCTCTTGGTTTCATTCAGGAGGGATCCACACAATGTGGTGGTATTTACAGGGACATTGTACGACGTGTATATAAGCTCATACTGATAACACTAACATTTTGAACACATTGTTCACAGAATGTACAGATCAAAGAACATTTTTCGATTTGAAAATTCGATTTCATTTATTATGGCAAGATATGAGATAAACACGTTCATCATTTCCTCCAAGAATTCAAAACATACGCACAATCAAGCTGTGTGTTCGCCAACAAAGGCCACTGCACGACTTGGTGCCATACAAACTCCCATTATTTACCGCCAAGGCTGTCGACTCAAGGTAGAAACCGAGATCAATATCGTTCTTCGCAATCAGCGAGAGTCTCGGCTAGCCTGAGAGAGAGAGTGAGAGAGAGAGAGAGGAGGGAGAGAGAGAGAGAGAGAGAGAGAGAGAGAGAGCGGGGTGGAATCACGCCCGAAACCTCGAAAATGAAGTCTTATTAAGGGGTATTAGCGACTTAGCTGGGATAGCAGATGAGAGATCAATACATTGATCAGTACTTTTGTCAGGGACATAGATGGGGTATCTAGATAAATGTTTGCACACGGCCGCTTTGTGCGTTTGCGTGACTCGGGTGAATTGGTCGTAAACGGGTACGGGCAGTTCAAAGTCATGTTTAATTCGTTGAGTGCCCGTTGTTACAGGGCGGTAATGATGTTCTGGCTATAATGTGATTGGTCCACTGGAAACGAAGCATGTTCTCTGTTCCCTTTCACCTTAATTGCCTGTCACACTCTCACCCTTCCTCATCCAAGCCATTTCTACAATCATTTATCTTTTGTGCTTTCTGTTTGTGAATTAAAGTCGAAAAGCATACATCTGCATACTATCTTGCAATTGTAGTTCACTAGTAGTTGTCACCAAAAAGAAGTGGGACCGTTGGTTTTTTCTGTCTTAACTTACTGCTCTTAAGTGGCCACACAATTGTGCTTGTATGCGTCAATTTATATACATGTACGTGTTAATCAACCATGTTGAACTTGACGTGACCTCGCTCCTCCTTGCCAATGCGTATGTACACACTCTATCGGTCGACACGTTCAGCCTCAGCGTATCAGTTTCTCGTGACACACACTATGCCGCAGTTAACGTACACTTTATTCTCTCATCCCAAGTCTCTCGGTCTCTCGCTCTGCCTAAGTGTCTGTCTGTCTATCTGTCTCTCTCCTTGAGTAATAAAGTTCGTTCGTTCGTTCGTTCTCTATCTCTTTCTCTCGCTATGTCTCTCTCTCGATCTCAGGCGCTCTCTTGTCTTTCTCTGTCTCTCTCTGTCTGTCTGTGTCTGTCTGTCTGTCTGTGTCTCTCTCTGTCTGTGTCTCTCTCTGTCTGTGTCTCTCTGTGTCTCTCACTGTGTCTCGGTCTCTGTTTCTTTCTCTGTCTCTGTGTGTGTGTGTCTCTCTCTCTCTCTGTTTTTGTGTCTTTGTGTGTGTGTGTGTCTCTCTCTCTCTCTGTCTATCTCTCTCTATGTCTGTGTCTATGTGTGTCTCTCTCTGTCTCTGTGTCTCTCTGTCTGCCTCTCTCTCTCTCTGTCTGTCTCTCTCTCTCTGTCTGTCTCTGTCTCTCTGTCTGTCTCTGTCTCTCTTTCTCTCTCTCTCTGCGATACATAACAAGGAAGCCGCGCTGTCGGCTGGTCACACATGGGGGTCATGCCAATACGTCCCAGTACCATTGTGTCCCAGTACCATTGCGTCCCAAAAAAATGCCGTCTCATTGCGTCCCATTAAGCAATCCCATTGGGTCCCAATACCATTGGGTCCCAGTGCCATTGCGTCCCGTACCATTGCGTCCCAACAAAATTGCGTGTCGATAGGTCCCAAGAAAATTGCATCTCGATACGTCCCATAAAGGAATCCCATTACGTCCCCGTACCATTACGTCCCAACACAATTGTTACTTGAGCAATGCTTGAACGCTGTGTGTGTGTGTGTGTGTGTGTGTGTGTGTGTGTTATGTACGTATGTATGTAGGTGTCTGTGTCTACATTTGTGCGTGTATGGGTTTCGCTATCTGTGTCTCGGTGTCTATGTGCTAAAGGTTCGATGACTGGACAGTCAGTCTAGCTTTTCTCAGAAACGGGTTTAAACATCGTCTACTCAGTAAATAAGCCTACAGTCATGTCATGCTCGATTACATACAGTGGAATACAAAGCGGTGTACTGTACTGTTTTGGTATTTTTCTTTGTGTCGAGCACCGCTAAAGCACATATTAATTTTACACTTCGGTTTAGGTTAGCGTGCTTCAGTTCATTTTAAAAGAAAGAACATGGTTATCTCAGAAAACCTGTAAGGAAAGCAAGGAGCGCCTCAAAACAAACAAACTGACATGCAATATCCTTTACAGTTTCTGATTATATCGTGAAGAATTTTTTTCTCCCATGAACAAACATTTATAGATATTTATTTATTTATTTTTATTTTTTCCACTTCACCTCATCTCGACTAACCGGTACACATCTTTTTATTTTATTTTTATTTGTGAAATACTGCTATGTACCGACACAATTTTTATTACAAATCGTGTTGAACGCGTTTTGTAATAAAAATTGTGTAATCCGAACACGATTTGTAATAAATTTATTACAAAACGCACTTTTATTACAAAACGTGTCGCTACACTGCTACAGTAACATCTCAGAAATTAAATTCACTAGTATTGGGACCTAATGGTACGGGGACGCAATGGCACGTAATTGTATTGGGACGTAATGGTACTGGGACGCAATGGTACTGGGACCCAATGGTATTGGGACGCAATGGTACTGGGACGCAATGGTACTGGGACATAATGGTACTGGGACGTAATGGTACTGGGACGTAATGGTATTGGGACGTATTGGCATGTTCCCCACACATGCCTGAAAAGTAGGGTGGGTGATTGTTGTAAAGCCGTGAGGTGAAGGGGCGGTGGAGAGGAAAACAGAGGTATGGCTGGTGGTAGGTCCTCCTTCACGTGATTTACCGTTCTTTGTTTTGATTCATGTTGTTTAGGTTTTTTGTTCATTGTTGGCTGTGTCTGCATGCATTTCCATTTTATTGGTTTGGGTTAGTTGTTTATTGTGTTAGCTATCAACCTTAAGGATCTAATCACGACTATAAAACCTTGAAACACTGAAACCTTGATTATGTGTGGTCGTATGTATTCAACAGGATAGAAAAGAGAGTGTTTGTGTAGTTTACATGTGATCTCGTGTAGGGCCTATATGTCTTGCCTACACGCACTGGGAACTGAACCCATGTAATTACTAAGTTAAAACGGACTTTAAAATGTTGATTAAGGGGTACTTATACTCTATTGTCTACAAAAAACCCCACACATTTCGATTTTCCTCAGTCATTCCAGGTAGGATTAATGCATGACTACAAACACACTTTTGTGCATTCACATACTAGTACCGACATCAATTAGCAACTACTCTCATGACATGTACATCAGGTCGACATCTGTG
>NC_090246.1:1805507-1840507 GCF_037325665.1 Littorina saxatilis | reverse complement strand
CTCTCTCTGTCTCTCTCTGTCTGTCTCTCTCTGTCTCTCTCTCTGTCTCTCTCTATCTCTCTCTCTCTCTCTTTCTCTCTCTGTATTTAGACATGTTCCCCTACTAGTCACGCGAGGGTAACGCCGACTAGTGGTTTATTGGTTTTAAATATTTGTGGTCTGCAGATTGATTGGTTTTATGAGTGTGTGTTAACTGTTGGATCAGTATTGTCCTTTGTGTGTACATACTATACCTTGCTTTTTACCCTTAGTCTTAGCTATTTTTGTTTACCTATGGCTTTCGTGTCGGTGTGTTTGTTTGTTCGTACTCATAAACTAGTTTGCTATGTTTTTGTTGTTATTTAATGTTTGTTCATTCGTCCTTTTACCCCTTTTATGAATGATGCAGAAATTGTTGTTTTACCTTGTCTATAAGGCTTTTATTAGCTAATGATAATAAAGTGTCAAAGCGTCAAAGCGTCTCTCTCTGTCTCTCTCTCTGTTTCTCTCTCTGTTTCTCTCTCTCTGTCTCTGTCTCTGTCTCTCTCTCTCTCTCTCTCTCTCTCTTTCTCTCTCTCTCTGTCTGTCTCTCTCTGTCTCTCTCTCTCTCTCTCTCTCTCTCTCTCTCTCTCTCTCTCTCTCGAACCATAAGTGAAGAGCTTCTCTAGCTCTATTGAGAGTGAATGCGCAGACCGCAGACTCCATTTAAACGGTCGCGATTCCGTGTCTTGCTCTCTTTGCTTTGCATGACGGTGTTGAATACGTAACAGCCGTCATATAAACTCGTAACGAACGAACACACTGGGTTGACTGACCGATTTTTGTTTTGCTTCTTACGCATGTACCTCGTACCCCTGTAACTATCAGACAGCCATACCGAGCTCTGTTTTGATGAATGGAACACCACCACCACCACTCCCACCTACGTGATGGTTTGATGGTTGTCACAGGATTAGGCCAAAAAAAAAAATTGTCTGTTTAGGGTAACATGACCAAAAAAAGTAGGGTCGGTAGGTAGGTAAATTTTTTTTTTTTTTTGTGTGTGTGTAAATGCTATGTTGGCTGAACATTCACTTCTTATATTTGATGAATACATGTTTCAAAACTAACGTATAAATAAAACAGAGAGAAAGGGAGAGAAAGAAACGCCAAATGTCTCTTTTTAGCATTTTTACCTCTTTTTTTATTTTTTTTTTTTTTTTGAAATCAAAAAAAAGTTTTTGGGTCGGCGCCAAATCGATAGGGTCGGTCGGGTTACCCTAAACAGACAATTTTTTTTTTTTTGGCCTTATACACGACCTACATTTTTCTTTTCTTCTTGAATAAAGAGAGACGCAAAGGCTTCATTTTCCGACATCGACGAATAACTGTATACTCAACTCACCCACCAGTGTCGAGTAGATCCAAGAAGCTTTAAGGGAATACTTCTGTCAATATGTTTTAATCTATGGAATATGTTCATAAGCATTTCTGCGTGCTATGTTTTTGTGTGTTTTTCTTTATGTTACTATTGTATCAAGGTCAAATGATTGCAGAACTTGTTTAAATCAACATGTTTTAATAACTGCATGCCTTAGATGCCAGTTACAGTCGAGTGCCAAACCGGTTTGAAGAACACCATGAATAATACACAGTGCATGTTGACGAAGATTTTTAGTGAACACAAAACCGCCACAGAGTTGATCGCGAACTGGTCTTTGTGTCGAGCTAGTTATTCACCATGAAATGTAGATCACAGTGACATAAATTGCGGTGGCGAAATTCCGGCAGCAGGTTTATTGCAATACAGTTACCCCCCCCCCCCCTGCCCTCCCCCCCCCCTTTTTTTTAATACCCCCCGATTAAAGACTTGCCCAGGTTTAAGACCTTGTTTTCTCAGAATTCAATATGATATGTAAATTTTCCTCTATTTTAATACTCCCTCTCTTTTAAATGTTTTTTCCCGGATTTATATAAGGGAGGTTAAACTGTACTATGTCAACAAGTTTGCCTGCAACTCTAAAGACGAAATGCAGCTGCTCTACCTTCAAGAAATGAGAAACAGGTCATTGCCTTTGATCAGTACAACCCTACAGCCGAGACGACCCTTCAAAGCTGAGTCGGGCAAAGAGAAACGTACGCCAGAAACTCACTAATCCACAAAGCCAGCAATAATGATTACTGATCAATGGCCACAGAAACAAACACAAAACAAGAAGACTAGTAACTAATGACATGGAACACTGGGTGTATGGCAGAACATGTCACCAACAGAAACAACAAACACACACAAAAACATCCGAACCAGGTCGACTGCTAACTCTAAAAACCAACGATCCAATAACATTTAAAGGCCAAGTCCTTCTCGTGAAAAGGGTTCAACTCACTATTTCACATCTGGTCAGGGTTTTACACGAGAAAAGACCATCCCTCCACTTGGTCACATACCACAAATCAACACCCTGGCTGCTAGCTGTGGTCAGTTGGACTTTTTTTATGAAATAATTTCATAAAAAGCAACTAGTGGCGTTTACTGAGTTGATTCATACAAAAATTCAGACTGTGCACAAAGAGCACCACGGCTGTTATGTTTTGGTACCAGACCAAGTGGACGGATGGTGAGATCTGAGATGGTGAGATCTGAGATGGTGAGATCTGAGATGGTGAGATCTGAGATGGTGAGATCTGAGATGGTGAGATCTGAGATGGTGAGATCACGTGTTTTCACGGGAAGGAGCGGGCCTTTAAGAAGCGTTCCAATAACTAACCCCATTCTTGTTTGTTGATTGGGGGATGAGCAACAACAAGACTTACCTTTTAAGGAATACACACAACGTTCAAGGATAGATAAACACCACCAGCAATCCCATGATATTCCATGAGCTTCGAGACCTGGACAGTTCTAACTCTTCAGTCAGTCTGTATAACTCCATGAGGTTGGAAGTCCGAGCAGTTCTAACTCTTCAGTGCGATGGCTGATCGAACGAAAGCGTCACCAGGCATTGTAACGGGTGGAGCTATTCACCCGCCGCAAAATCATTGACCGTTATCGATTTATCATCCGTTTCCCTTGCCCCTTTTGAAAGGAACCATCCGCGGGGAGACTGGGCTCGATCGGCGCTGTGTGAAGGCTTAGGCAAAACTGAATCGAGTCACCCTGGCAAAAGCATGCATGTCGGGCATAGTTCGATCGGTGATAAGCTCACCTGTTCTCCCTTTCCGAACGCTGTCAGAGCCAGACACAGTGGCATGGTTTAGAATACTTGGAGGGAGGAGGACCTGCGAAATGTTTTTCAAGGAAAAAGTTTGATAGTGCACGTACAATCAATAATTTGTTTCATCTGTCCTTCTCCTTAAGAGATAGCCGTCACAGCACTGACACGGATTGCATTTGAACAGCTTTGGATCGGAAGGGGATGCTAGATTGGAAACAGGCCATGCTCAGTGCTCTTTTTCTGAAGCAAGTAACCTGCTCAAAATCATGGCGTGGGTGCTTCAAGCAATGATTAGTTCACCTGTCCCTATATCCCGAGAGCTATCAAAGCGGGAGGACTGGGGAGGAGGGGGGGGGGTCAGGAGGAAGAGAATAATTATTACCTCGGAAACAGAGAGCTGGGAGATGTTTTGCAAGATAAAAAGTATTTTCTAAAAGCTGTTGATTGTTAATCTCTTCTTTTTTTTGGGGGGGGGATGTTCAATTTATTTAAAGGTCACTTGTTCATTTGAAAGATGTAAAAACTAGTCTGTCACGGTTTTGGAATACTAGGATGGGGGTGGGGGTATCACCTGGGAAACTGAGGGGAACGGAGAATTATTCCGCAAGTAAAACAATCTTTTCTCTGTGCTCTCTGCCTGAAGCATGTCATCTGCGCAAAATGATAGCAAGCATACGTTCAATCAATGACTTTAGTTCACATGTCCTTCTGTTCGGAGAGCTGTAAAGGTAAACAAGTCGCGTAAGGCGAAAATACAACATTTAGTCAAGCTCAGTCGAACTCACAGAATGAAACTGAACGCATTTCATTTTTTTCCGCAAGACCGTATTGTCTGGATTTTTGGATTGTTAATTTCACTGCCTTTGCCACGAACGGTGGACAGACGATGCTACGAGTGGTAGCATCGTCTGTCCACCGCTCGTGGCAAAGGCAGTGAAATTAACAATCCAGAAAAGCGCGGCAGCGGTTGCGCTGAGGAGGATAGCACGCTTTTCTATATCTCTATTCTTTTTAACTCTCTGAACGTGTTTTTAATCCAAACATATCATATCTATATGTTTTTGGAATCAGGAACGGACAAGGAAAATTTAAGTTTAATCATAATTTTTATATTTTTAATTTTCAGAGCTTGTTTTTAATCCAAATATAACATATTTATATGTTTTTGGAATCAGAAAATGATGAAGAATACGATAAACGTAATTTTGGATCGTTTTATAAAAACATAATTTTAATTACAATTTTCAGATTTTTAATGACCAAAGTCATTAATCAATTTTTAAGCCTTCAAGCTGAAATGCAATGCCAAAGTCTGGCCTTCGTCGAAGATTGCTTGGCCAAAATTTCAATCAATTTGATTGAAAAATGAGGGTGTGACAGTGCCGCCTCAACTTTTACAAAATGCCGGATATGACGTCATCAAAGACATTTATCGAAAAAAAACAAAAAAACAAAAACGTCTGGGGATATCATACCCGGAAACTCTCATGAAACATTTCATAAAGATCGGTCCAGTAGTTTACTCTGAATCGCTCTACACACACACACACAAACACACACACACAGACACACACACACAAACACACACACACACACACATACACCACGACCCTCGTCTCGATTCCCCCCTCTATGTTAAAACATTTAGTCAAACTAGGGAAACTAGGGAGTTGGAGAGGGGAGGGGGAGGGGCTGTTACCTTGGAAACGGAGCGAGAATGAACAAATTCTTCTGAAGCAAAAACGCCCTTTCTCAATGAATTTTCTTCTTCGTTGAAACGTATAATTATATATAGACAGCGACAGAAAATTCGTTTAAAAAATGCAAAAGGTACATTCAAATCGTTCTGCTAAATCCTATCTTCACTACTTTGGCATTACTCTCTCTCTCTCTCTCTCTCTCTCTCTCTCTCTCTCTCTCTCTCTCTCTCTCTCTCTCTCTCTCTCTCTCTCTCTCTCTCTCTCTCCCCCCCCTCTCCTCTCTCTCTCTCTCTCTCTCTCTCTTTCGCACTCTCTCTCTCTCTCTCTCTCTCTCTCCTCCTCTCCTCTCTCTCTCTCTCTCTCTCTCTCTCTCTCTCACTCTCTCTCTCTCCCTCTTTCGCAATATCCTTTTAATATGCACTTGCCATGGCGTTGCATAGCAAGAAACACACACACCCCTCCATCCACAACACCCTCCATCCACCTCTAACCTGTTCCTGACTTCGCTCCAACATTGAACGACATTTCTTTTAAACCGTTACACTTTTTCCCTGGGTCTGTTTACACCACCTGTGGCCGTTGTCCATATAGTCGTTGCGCCTTCGCTCCATATCTCTCCTGTCTTGGTTCGATAATCCACTCAAAAAATACGCGCGCCCAAATCAATAAGCTGTTGCTAGAACATGTCTGAATGCAATAGATTAGGAGCGAATAAGGTGGAGGGAGTGGAACAGGTTCAGAAAAGAGTGGGCCCAAAGTTTAGAGACACAGTCGAGAGTGGGTAGTTGAAAGGATTAAAGCGGTGTCTTATTTTACACTTTCGTCCTTTGCCTTACAACAGAACGTATCACAGGTGTTTGTACTGTTGAAACGCTTGGTTTGATAATCCACTCAAAACGCACACGCACTAATTCAAATTACGGTGCTGTTCTCAAGCCTCGGGTTTCGGTCTTTGGCGCATACTTTTTGTTTTTGTTGATCTGACACATTGTTCTGACCCTTTGACTGTCCGATGGTTTTGACATGCAAGAAGCCTTCTGGCACAACGATTTTATTGTAGCCGGGACTTTGGGACCTATTATTACATATCTTCTATCTAGGTTCAACTGACCTATTGTCATCAGAGCCTGGGAACAACACTGCTATTAGCTGTTGCCTCAGAAGAGTCTCGATTCCACAGATTAGGGGTGGAGTGGGGGAGGGGGGCCTGCCTCAGAGACGTCTGGATTCAAGGGTGTAGAATCTATGTAAAAGGGCAACAGGAGTGACCAATAAATTATTGGTGCCCATGGAGCAATTGGATAGTACGTGTAGTACATCGTCATGATTTCCACATATACAGGGCCTTTTAATTATAATCACATACCACCGTGGTCCTTTTTAAGACCACAATACATCTGAGAAAATCAAGTTTGAAAATTATAGGGAGTACATTTACTGAGGTTATGTACAGAAAATATATAAAAGGAAGGTCTAACAAAGGGAGTAGTAGTCTTAAAACGGTGGGGATTAAAATAGCGGTTTGTCTCTACATGTATAATATCAGTAAGCTTTGTTAGGATGATATGGGACTTTGTGCTCTGACTCATTACCGGCAATCAACTTCAAGTGTCTCCGAAAACGTGTGTTTTTTCTTTTCTTTTTTCCCAACGATACTTCTGTCCTTTCCTCACTCTTGCCTTGGACAGCCCCTTCCAGAAGGAACGAATAAACACGGGAATTTCTGTCGCTATGCACCATAACTTATCACATAGTATTCATGGTTCCGCCCAAGTCATTGATATATCGCACTGGCAAAAACAGAATTGACCAAGAGTCTTCACTCAAACTGAATCCTGAAGGATCGAGTGTTTAAAATACAAGGGAACCCCCCATTCAAGACCCCCAATTTAAGACTTCCTCTTTAAGACTTTACCTTTTCAGATGTTCTGTTCATTACCTGTGTAAATGTACCTCCATTGTAAGACTTCCTCGTGTTTAAGACCTGATTTTCTCAGATGTTGGGGGTCTTAAAAAGGGGGTTCCACTGTACCCTGATCACGACCAGAAGACGCTCTGTAGTTCCACTGTATCCTGATCACGACCAGAAGACGCTCTGTAGTTCCACTGTACCCTGATCACGACCAGAAGACGCTCTGTAGTTCCACTGTATCCTGATCACGACCAGAAGACGCTCTGTAGTTCCACTGTATCCTGATCACGACCAGAAGACGCTCTGTAGTTCCACTGTACCCTGATCACGACCAGAAGACGCTCTGTAGTTCCACTGTATCCTGATCACGACCAGAAGACGCTCTGTAGTTCCACTGTATCCTGATCACGACCAGAAGACGCTCTGTAGTTCCACTGTATCCTGATCACGACCAGAAGACGCTCTGTAGTTCCACTGTGCCCTGATCACGACCAGAAGACGCTCTGTAGTTCCACTGTACCCTGATCACGACCAGAAGACGCTCTGTAGTTCCACTGTACCCTGATCACGACCAGAAGACGCTCTGTAGTTCCACTGTGCCCTGATCACGACCAGAAGACGCTCTGTAGTTCCACTGTACCCTGATCACGACCAGAAGACGCTCTGTAGTTCCACTGTTCCCTGATCACGACCAGAAGACGCTCTGTAGTTCCACTGTGCCCTGATCACGACCAGAAGACGCTCTGTAGTTCCACTGTACCCTGATCACGACCAGAAGACGCTCTGTAGTTCCACTGTACCCTGATCACGACCAGAAGACGCTCTGTAGTTCCACTGTACCCTGATCACGACCAGAAGACGCTCTGTAGTTCCACTGTGCCCTGATCACGACCAGAAGACGCTCTGTAGTTCCACTGTACCCTGATCACGACCAGAAGACGCTCTGTAGTTCCACTGTGCCCTGATCACGACCAGAAGACGCTCTGTAGTTCCACTGTTCCCTGATCACGACCAGAAGACGCTCTGTAGTTCCACTGTACCCTGATCACGACCAGAAGACGCTCTGTAGTTCCACTGTACCCTGATCACGACCAGAAGACGCTCTGTAGTTCCACTGTACCCTGATCACGACCAGAAGACGCTCTGTAGTTCCACTGTTCCCTGATCACGACCAGAAGACGCTCTGTAGTTCCACTGTACCCTGATCACGACCAGAAGACGCTCTGTAGTTCCACTGTACCCTGATCACGACCAGAAGACGCTCTGTAGTTCCACTGTACCCTGATCACGACCAGAAGACGCTCTGTAGTTCCACTGTGACCTGATCACGACCAGAAGACGCTCTGTAGTTCCACTGTGCCCTGATCACGACCAGAAGACGCTCTGTAGTTCCACTGTTCCCTGATCACGACCAGAAGACGCTCTGTAGTTCCACTGTACCCTGATCACGACCAGAAGACGCTCTGTAGTTCCACTGTACCCTGATCACGACCAGAAGACGCTCTGTAGTTCCACTGTACCCTGATCACGACCAGAAGACGCTCTGTAGTTCCACTGTTCCCTGATCACGACCAGAAGACGCTCTGTAGTTCCACTGTACCCTGATCACGACCAGAAGACGCTCTGTAGTTCCACTGTACCCTGATCACGACCAGAAGACGCTCTGTAGTTCCACTGTGACCTGATCACGACCAGAAGACGCTCTGTAGTTCCACTGTACCCTGATCACGACCAGAAGACGCTCTGTAGTTCCACTGTGACCTGATCACGACCAGAAGACGCTCTGTAGTTCCACTGTACCCTGATCACGACCAGAAGACGCTCTGTAGTTCCACTGTACCCTGATCACGACCAGAAGACGCTCTGTAGTTCCACTGTACCCTGATCACGACCAGAAGACGCTCTGTAGTTCCACTGTACCCTGATCACGACCAGAAGACGCTCTGTAGTTCCACTGTACCCTGATCACGACCAGAAGACGCTCTGTAGTTCCACTGTACCCTGATCACGACCAGAAGACGCTCTGTAGTTCCACTGTACCCTGATCACGACCAGAAGACGCTCTGTAGTTCCACTGTACCCTGATCACGACCAGAAGACGCTCTGTAGTTTCACTGTACCCTGATCACGACCAGAAGACGCTCTGTAGTTCCACTGTACCCTGATCACGACCAGAAGACGCTCTGTAGTTCCACTGTACCCTGATCACGACCAGAAGACGCTCTGTAGTTCCACTGTACCCTGATCACGACCAGAAGACGCTCTGTAGTTCCACTGTCCCCTGATCACGACCAGAAGACGCTCTGTAGTTCCACTGTACCCTGATCACGACCAGAAGACGCTCTGTAGTTCCACTGTACCCTGATCACGACCAGAAGACGCTCTGTAGTTCCACTGTACCCTGATCACGACCAGAAGACGCTCTGTAGTTCCACTGTACCCTGATCACGACCAGAAGACGCTCTGTAGTTCCACTGTACCCTGATCACGACCAGAAGACGCTCTGTAGTTCCACTGTACCCTGATCACGACCAGAAGACGCTCTGTAGTTCCACTGTGCCCTGATCACGACCAGAAGACGCTCTGTAGTTCCACTGTACCCTGATCACGACCAGAAGACGCTCTGTAGTTCCACTGTGACCTGATCACGACCAGAAGACGCTCTGTAGTTCCACTGTACCCTGATCACGACCAGAAGACGCTCTGTAGTTCCACTGTACCCTGATCACGACCAGAAGACGCTCTGTAGTTCCACTGTACCCTGATCACGACCAGAAGACGCTCTGTAGTTCCACTGTGACCTGATCACGACCAGAAGACGCTCTGTAGTTCCACTGTACCCTGATCACGACCAGAAGACGCTCTGTAGTTCCACTGTACCCTGATCACGACCAGAAGACGCTCTGTAGTTCCACTGTACCCTGATCACGACCAGAAGACGCTCTGTAGTTCCACTGTTCCCTGATCACGACCAGAAGACGCTCTGTAGTTCCACTGTTCCCTGATCACGACCAGAAGACGCTCTGTAGTTCCACTGTTCCCTGATCACGACCAGAAGACGCTCTGTAGTTCCACTGTACCCTGATCACGACCAGAAGACGCTCTGTAGTTCCACTGTTCCCTGATCACGACCAGAAGACGCTCTGTAGTTCCACTGTCCCCTGATCACGACCAGAAGACGCTCTGTAGTTCCACTGTCCCCTGATCACGACCAGAAGACGCTCTGTAGTTCCACTGTCCCCTGATCACGACCAGAAGACGCTCTGTAGTTCCACTGTACCCTGATCACGACCAGAAGACGCTCTGTAGTTCCACTGTACCCTGATCACGACCAGAAGACGCTCTGTAGTTCCACTGTACCCTGATCACGACCAGAAGACGCTCTGTAGTTCCACTGTACCCTGATCACGACCAGAAGACGCTCTGTAGTTCCACTGTGACCTGATCACGACCAGAAGACGCTCTGTAGTTCCACTGTACCCTGATCACGACCAGAAGACGCTCTGTAGTTCCACTGTACCCTGATCACGACCAGAAGACGCTCTGTAGTTCCACTGTACCCTGATCACGACCAGAAGACGCTCTGTAGTTCCACTGTTCCCTGATCACGACCAGAAGACGCTCTGTAGTTCCACTGTTCCCTGATCACGACCAGAAGACGCTCTGTAGTTCCACTGTTCCCTGATCACGACCAGAAGACGCTCTGTAGTTCCACTGTACCCTGATCACGACCAGAAGACGCTCTGTAGTTCCACTGTTCCCTGATCACGACCAGAAGACGCTCTGTAGTTCCACTGTCCCCTGATCACGACCAGAAGACGCTCTGTAGTTCCACTGTCCCCTGATCACGACCAGAAGACGCTCTGTAGTTCCACTGTCCCCTGATCACGACCAGAAGACGCTCTGTAGTTCCACTGTACCCTGATCACGACCAGAAGACGCTCTGTAGTTCCACTGTACCCTGATCACGACCAGAAGACGCTCTGTAGTTCCACTGTACCCTGATCACGACCAGAAGACGCTCTGTAGTTCCACTGTCCCCTGATCACGACCAGAAGACGCTCTGTAGTTCCACTGTCCCCTGATCACGACCAGAAGACGCTCTGTAGTTCCACTGTACCCTGATCACGACCAGAAGACGCTCTGTAGTTCCACTGTCCCCTGATCACGACCAGAAGACGCTCTGTAGTTCCACTGTCCCCTGATCACGACCAGAAGACGCTCTGTAGTTCCACTGTACCCTGATCACGACCAGAAGACGCTCTGTAGTTCCACTGTACCCTGATCACGACCAGAAGACGCTCTGTAGTTCCACTGTCCCCTGATCACGACCAGAAGACGCTCTGTAGTTCCACTGTTCCCTGATCACGACCAGAAGACGCTCTGTAGTTCCACTGTGCCCTGATCACGACCAGAAGACGCTCTGTAGTTCCACTGTGACCTGATCACGACCAGAAGACGCTCTGTAGTTCCACTGTACCCTGATCACGACCAGAAGACGCTCTGTAGTTCCACTGTTCCCTGATCACGACCAGAAGACGCTCTGTAGTTCCACTGTCCCCTGATCACGACCAGAAGACGCTCTGTAGTTCCACTGTCCCCTGATCACGACCAGAAGACGCTCTGTAGTTCCACTGTCCCCTGATCACGACCAGAAGACGCTCTGTAGTTCCACTGTACCCTGATCACGACCAGAAGACGCTCTGTAGTTCCACTGTACCCTGATCACGACCAGAAGACGCTCTGTAGTTCCACTGTACCCTGATCACGACCAGAAGACGCTCTGTAGTTCCACTGTCCCCTGATCACGACCAGAAGACGCTCTGTAGTTCCACTGTACCCTGATCACGACCAGAAGACGCTCTGTAGTTCCACTGTACCCTGATCACGACCAGAAGACGCTCTGTAGTTCCACTGTCCCCTGATCACGACCAGAAGACGCTCTGTAGTTCCACTGTCCCCTGATCACGACCAGAAGACGCTCTGTAGTTCCACTGTACCCTGATCACGACCAGAAGACGCTCTGTAGTTCCACTGTACCCTGATCACGACCAGAAGACGCTCTGTAGTTCCACTGTCCCCTGATCACGACCAGAAGACGCTCTGTAGTTCCACTGTTCCCTGATCACGACCAGAAGACGCTCTGTAGTTCCACTGTGCCCTGATCACGACCAGAAGACGCTCTGTAGTTCCACTGTGACCTGATCACGACCAGAAGACGCTCTGTAGTTCCACTGTACCCTGATCACGACCAGAAGACGCTCTGTAGTTCCACTGTACCCTGATCACGACCAGAAGACGCTCTGTAGTTCCACTGTCCCCTGATCACGACCAGAAGACGCTCTGTAGTTCCACTGTCCCCTGATCACGACCAGAAGACGCTCTGTAGTTCCACTGTCCCCTGATCACGACCAGAAGACGCTCTGTAGTTCCACTGTACCCTGATCACGACCAGAAGACGCTCTGTAGTTCCACTGTCCCCTGATCACGACCAGAAGACGCTCTGTAGTTCCACTGTACCCTGATCACGACCAGAAGACGCTCTGTAGTTCCACTGTACCCTGATCACGACCAGAAGACGCTCTGTAGTTCCACTGTACCCTGATCACGACCAGAAGACGCTCTGTAGTTCCACTGTACCCTGATCACGACCAGAAGACGCTCTGTAGTTCCACTGTACCCTGATCACGACCAGAAGACGCTCTGTAGTTCCACTGTGCCCTGATCACGACCAGAAGACGCTCTGTAGTTCCACTGTGACCTGATCACGACCAGAAGACGCTCTGTAGTTCCACTGTACCCTGATCACGACCAGAAGACGCTCTGTAGTTCCACTGTACCCTGATCACGACCAGAAGACGCTCTGTAGTTCCACTGTACCCTGATCACGACCAGAAGACGCTCTGTAGTTCCACTGTACCCTGATCACGACCAGAAGACGCTCTGTAGTTCCACTGTTCCCTGATCACGACCAGAAGACGCTCTGTAGTTCCACTGTGCCCTGACCACGACCAGAAGACGCTCTGTAGTTCCACTGTGCCCTGATCACGACCAGAAGACGCTCTGTAGTTCCACTGTCCCCTGATCACGACCAGAAGACGCTCTGTAGTTCCACTGTACCCTGATCACGACCAGAAGACGCTCTGTAGTTCCACTGTCCCCTGATCACGACCAGAAGACGCTCTGTAGTTCCACTGTACCCTGATCACGACCAGAAGACGCTCTGTAGTTCCACTGTACCCTGATCACGACCAGAAGACGCTCTGTAGTTCCACTGTTCCCTGATCACGACCAGATGACGCTCTGTAGTTCCACTGTACCCTGATCACGACCAGATGACGCTCTGTAGTTCCACTGTTCCCTGATCACGACCAGATGACGCTCTGTAGTTCCACTGTTCCCTGATCACGACCAGATGACGCTCTGTAGTTCCACTGTACCCTGATCACGACCAGAAGACGCTCTGTAGTTCCACTGTACCCTGATCACGACCAGATGACGCTCTGTAGTTCCACTGTTCCCTGATCACGACCAGAAGACGCTCTGTAGTTCCACTGTGACCTGATCACAACCAGAAGACGCTCTGTAGTTCCACTGTTCCCTGATCACAACCAGAAGACGCTCTGTAGTTCCACTGTTCCCTGATCACGACCAGAAGACGCTCTGTAGTTCCACTGTACCCTGATCACAACCAGAAGACGCTCTGTAGTTCCACTGTACCCTGATCACGACCAGAAGACGCTCTGTAGTTCCAATACAATACAATACAATAACTTTATTAATCTCTAAAAGAGAAATTACACTGTGACCTGATCACGACCAGAAGACGCTCTGTAGTTCCACTGTGCCCTGATCACGACCAGAAGACGCTCTGTAGTTCCACTGTGACCTGATCACGACCAGAAGACGCTCTGTAGTTCCACTGTGCCCTGATCACGACCAGAAGACGCTCTGTAGTTCCACTGTGACCTGATCACGACCAGAAGACGCTCTGTAGTTCCACTGTGCCCTGATCACGACCAGAAGACGCTCTGTAGTTCCACTGTGACCTGATCACGACCAGAAGACGCTCTGTAGTTCCACTGTGACCTGATCACGACCAGAAGACGCTCTGTAGTTCCACTGTGACCTGATCACGACCAGAAGACGCTCTGTAGTTCCACTGTGCCCTGATCACGACCAGAAGACGCTCTGTAGTTCCACTGTCCCCTGATCACGACCAGAAGACGCTCTGTAGTTCCACTGTCCCCTGATCACGACCAGAAGACGCTCTGTAGTTCCACTGTACCCTGATCACGACCAGAAGACGCTCTGTAGTTCCACTGTCCCCTGATCACGACCAGAAGACGCTCTGTAGTTCCACTGTGCCCTGATCACGACCAGAAGACGCTCTGTAGTTCCACTGTACCCTGATCACGATCAGAAGACACTCTGTAGTTCCACTGTCCCCTGATCACGACCAGAAGACGCTCTGTAGTTCCACTGTACCCTGATCACGACCAGAAGACGCTCTGTAGTTCCACTGTGCCCTGATCACGACCAGAAGACGCTCTGTAGTTCCACTGTGCCCTGATCACGACCAGAAGACGCTCTGTAGTTCCACTGTGCCCTGATCACGACCAGATGACGCTCTGTAGTTCCACTGTTCCCTGATCACGACCAGAAGACGCTCTGTAGTTCCACTGTACCCTGATCACGACCAGAAGACGCTCTGTAGTTCCACTGTACCCTGATCACGACCAGAAGACGCTCTGTAGTTCCACTGTGCCCTGATCACGACCAGAAGACGCTCTGTAGTTCCACTGTACCCTGATTACGACCAGAAGACGCTCTGTATTTCTGTTTCACTTCAGTGATGATGTCAATGTAGAAATCAAGATAGCAACAAAGAAACTTTTGAGGCGCTTTAAGTACATGTAGTAGTATTGCCACCCGATCGCGGCTGAAATTCACTATTTATCTCTAGCGTCACTGACAAGGTTCTTTGAAAACTATTACAATGAAATAAGGAAAACAAGTTAAGTAGGTTTAATTTGTCATAATAAAACCGGACCTTCACGTGTTCAGTTCATACGAGTACTTGTTAGTTCAGTCGAGGTGAAAAGGGTGAATTGAAAGGGAAGTGAAATTGTGAAAAATACCAACACGAGTCAGAGCAATCAAACCTTACACGTCACAAATTAAAGTGGTAGACCCTACTCAAAAGTATCTGCAAACAGTACCGCCTTTGATATTTGGTATTAAACAGTATTTTATTCGTAAACAGACACATGATAATATAACAACATCATTAAGAAGGAGCACAACAAGTTTAAAACTTATGATAAGTGCTCACATAAACATGCCTGAAATTTCATGGCGGAATATGATCAATGCGACACATTTTTTGAAAAAAGAGAGAAAAAAAAGGAAAAAAAAAGGAGAAAAACAACAAGGAAAACTTAGTTTGAATTATCGAACACAATCTGTGTCAATACCGAAAACGAAAACAAATACAAAACGAGAACGAAAGACACAACAAAATATCAAAAAGTAGATGGGCCCCAAGTAATATATTTAAAGAAAAAACGCCAACAACATCGAATTAAGGTGTCTCAAAGCGGTTTGATTTCTCAATATAGCTTTGGACAACAACAAAAATAGCACTATTTTCAAATATGGAAATGTTTGAATCACCTGTCAGGAGTGTGTCAATATTAACAAATTCTGGAGCTAATGTACCGATTGTTGCGGTTCTTGCATCATTAAACAGGGGACATGATAACAAATAGTGAAGAACAGTTTCAGCAAAATAACCACAAGAACATTCCGGGTTGTTTACTAGGTGGCGATTAAACATATCATATTGTAAATCACTCATTCCAAGTCAATGCAAAACTTCAGTTTTGCGATTTGGGGAATAGTAATATGGTGGAATTGAAATATCAAAAGCTGTGAAATGTCGCTTGAACAGACCAACAGAATCACATTGTTGTATATTTTCAGGCAACTTATTCCAGAGACTAGTTGCAGAAGGAATAAAAGATGACTTGTACAAATCTGATTTACACTGGGGAGTCTTACGCTCTAGTGGGCGTCTGTGATGATATTTCATTGAGATGGTGTCATTTTTTTTACTATGAGATAAGTATTATTGCATTGTAAAATGATGTCAGACAACATATTTATTTAAAGAGAACATGCTGAGCTGTTCCACCTTACACTGAGTGTTGTACATTCTCCTTTGCTATGAATGTCCCAGGTGGAAAGATGGCATTTTTCTGTCAGGGTTCGAAGCACAGACTCTAAAGCCACTGGTACACACATTTTAGACGATGTTGGCGTTCCACACACACGTAAAAATGATAAAGTTTTGGGAGCTCGAAGTTGATGCTGCTCGCTGGTTGCCAGGGGCAGGTAACTCGAGAGAGAGAGCGAGAGAGAGAAAGAGAGAGAGAGACAGAGAGAGAGACAGAGAGAGAGAGAGAGAGACAGCCAGAGAGAGAGAGAGAGAGAGAGACAGCCAGAGAGAGAGAGAGAGAGAGACAGACAGACACAGACAGAGACAGACAGAGACAGAGAGTTTGAGAGAGAGAGACAGCCAGAGAGAGAGAGAGAGAGAGACAGCCACACAGAGAGAGAGACAGAGACAGACAGAGACAGACAGAGACAGACAGACAGACACTGACAGACAGACAGACAGACAGAGAGAGGGAGAGACCGACAGAGAGAGAGATATATAGAGAGAGAGATTGAGAGAGAGAGAGAGAAACACACACACACACACACACACACACAGAGACAGAGAAAGAGGGGGGGCTGGGAGCAAATCAGTTAAAATAACAACAAACTCTCTAAGTCAGACTTTTCGGCGATCTGCGAATGTGCTATACATGTAGAGAGAAGAGGGCAAACTGTTTTCGGTCTCTGTTGTCCAGAAATCCGAGCAGGTAGGACTGTTCCCCACTTGAAGGCAACACTGAGAAATATATTTTGTCCTTCTGACGATTATCATAACAACTTTTCAGGAGTTGCACTCCACAGACATTATCCTATGTTTTGTATTCGCTTCATCGCGGTAACATGGCAACCGACATTGTCGCATCATTCTACCAAATACCACGTCAACAGACACAAAAAAAACAAGTCGCGTAAGGCGAAAATACAACATTTAGTCAAGTAGCTGTCGAACTCACAGAATGAAACTGAACGCAATGCAACGCAGCAAGACCGTATACTCGTAGCATCGTCAGTCCACCGCTCATGGCAAAGGCAGTGAAATTGACAAGAAGAGCGGGGTAGTAGTTGCGCTGAGAAGGATAGCACGCTTTTCTGTACCTCTCTTCGTTTTAACTTTCTGAGCGTGTTTTCAATCCAAACATATCATATCTATATGTTTTTGGAATCAGGAACCGACAAGGAATAAGATGAAAGTGTTTTTAAATTGATTTCGAAAATTTAATTTTGATCATAATTGTTATATTTTTAATTTTCAGAGCTTGTTTTTAATCCAAATATAACATATTTATATGTTTTTGGAATCAGAAAATGATGGAAAATAAGATGAACGTAAATTTGGATCGTTTTATAAAAACAATAATTTTTTTACAATTTTCAGATTTTTAATGACCAAAGTCATTAATTAATTTTTAAGCCACCACCCTGAAATGCAATACCGAAGTCCGGGCTTCGTCGGAGATTACTTGACCAAAATTTCAACCAATTTGGTTGAAAAATGAGAGCGTGACAGTGCCGCCTCAACTTTCACGAAAAGCCGGATATGACGTCATCAAAGACATTTATCAAAAAAATGAAAAAAACGTCTGAGGATATCATACCCAGGAACTCTCATGTCAAATTTCATAAAGATCGGTCCAGTAGTTTAGTCTGAATCGCTCTACACACACACACAGACAGACAGACAGACACACACACATACACCACGACCCTCGTCTCGATTCCCCCCTCTATGTTAAAACATTTAGTCAAAACTTAACTAAATGTAACAACTGAGAAACAAAAGACGAAATCCTCTGATGCGTACTGATATTGTCCGTTTATACCGCGGAACCGTGACGACTAAACCGGTTTTTCCCCACTTTTTGTTTCATGCTGATAACTAGCTTGTTTTCTTGCGAAGAAGTTTCATTTTGTGTTTGGTAGTCCTTCTCTCTTAGGTTAACCGTTAGGCCTAATTAGAGTGAAATAGCTTTGATAGACATTCAGCAAAAATTAAATACAGAAAAAATCACAAAGGGTCCATATTAGGAGCCTGGGCGCCTAATATGGACCAGTGAAGCGGCCTTCACGAATCACTGTAAAAAGCCCCCTATATTTCAAAATAACATGATACAACTTAGTGTACAAGTCAGCCTAATTAAAATATGCTCTAGATTTATCTGTTTCGGGTTGATGAGAGCATTATTTGAAGCACACCAGGAAACTAAAGAAGCTTATCAAAAACAGAGTGAAAATAAGTGAAATTATCAACTTCCACGAAAAGAAGACTTTTTGTTGCATTTTTTTTAAATCTTGAGGGCTAGTTATAGGTTATTTCCAGCAAGCTTCTTAATGAATTAATGAAAATAGCCTTTAGCTTTTATTTTCTTCGATTTGTTGAAGGTGGTCCATATTAGGGGACTCGCACATACTTTGAGATTTTGCTATTATTTTTTGTTTGCAGAAGAAACTCGGGGTCAACACTGCTAAAATGTAACAAATACGGTTTTAGCTGTCATATATAGCAATTTGTGTGTGATAAAAGCTTTGGCTGTGGACAGAAACGAGTCCGTTTTAGGCGGCAAATTTAGAGTGAACGCTGCCAAAAATGAAAAAAAGAGAAAAAGCCTAACGGTTTTGAGATTTCTGTTTCTGCAACTGTTTTGACATGTGCAAGTTATCCAGAGAGGGTGAATACAGCGAATAAAACTTTTTTGAGCGCTCTAGCGCCGTTAGTTTGTCAGAACAGGAGGTGGTCCATATTAGGAGCCGGTCCATATTAGGAGCCCTTCCCCTACCTAACTTTTACACGGAGTGGTGAAAACTTTCTGCCAAATCAATTTCCTCTCTATCCAGGTTTCCCAATTGCTTCGTTTCCGGCCGATTTATGTGGAGCACGTGATGCGCACCAAAAATATTAGCGGTCAAGAAGTGTCGTCTGCGCAATGATCGCGGCGGCTTTCTTGACCGCTAAGGACGACCACGCACGTTGTGAGACGTCATTCGTTAGACCTCAATAGCAGCTTCTAGAGCAAGCACCTGTGAAAGTGACACAGGTACGGGAATTCTGCCTGTTATACCCAATGTCATAATTATCACCTGAAAGTAAGGGTTTCAACAACAACAACGACGACGATGACGACGACAACAACAGCAAAAGCAGCACCACCACCTCCACCACCAACAACGACAACAACTACTCAAAACGACGAGGACAACGACAACAACAGCAGAAGCAGCACCACAACTCCACCACGACCACCACCACCACCGACGACAACAACTTCTAAAACGACGACGACAACACCACCACCACCAACAACAACAACAACAACAACAAAATTGCGCTTGTTGAATAAAGTATCAAGGCACACGCATTGTCATATATCTAGCCAGGTAAATGAAACCACCTGATGGCAGATGTTAAACGGTGAATTATTTTCTTTCGCAACAACAAACCTGTGCCTGTGTGGGGCTGAATTTTATAGGCCCACGCTTGTCTATGGACATGGACAGAGGACTCTGTTCAAAATGGCTCCGAAGCCCGCAGGTTGAAAGGGTGGAAAGTAGGACTGGATACTGACAGCTATCCTTGGCATTCGATGTCAGTAATCCCACACGTTTTGGGCTTATTTTTGTGGGCCACAAACGCGAAATGTGCCTCACAAATTTTTGGGCTTATTTTTGTGGGGCACATTTTGGTTTTGTGGGCCACAAACTGTATTTGTGGAGCATAAAATAAGGGGCACAAATTAAGCTTCATAAAAAATAAGGACAAATATTTGTGGGGCTTAAACAGTGTTTTTGGCCAAAAAAATGTTTTGGGCTCTTTTTTTTCCTCCTTATTTTGGACGTTGAGCGTGGTTTTCAGACCTACTGCGTTTCGGTTTTTAGTTAATGGCGGTCGAAGGCGATCTGTTTGGACAGAATCTCCAATGGCAATGGTGTTTGCTAATGCGAGAGAATTGGGACGGGCGAACCTTTGCATATTAACCAGAGGTAAGTTTCCATGTTTCGTTTCATAACTGAGAGTGGGTTTATGGTAGTATGTGTTGCAACAGGTGTCATTTCGACTCACTCGAGTCACTGTCACTGTGACTGTGTCAGTCCACAGGCGCAAGGTATCGTTCACTGAACCAACACGTAGTTGCCCTGTACAGGGATTTTCTCATTAATTTGAAGAAGAAGATTATCACTACCACGTTTTTGCAACCTCTTTTCAAGGTGCATGATCATAATATTTTATAAATTCTTTTTGTTTTTAAAGATTGAGTCTAACTTGAAATACTCAAATAGGTAACCTTCTGATCGGCCGTTCCCAATTATTTTACTTGCAGGTTGGCATCAATCAGAAGAGAGCTAGAGCTAGTATGTTCAACTTCAAGGTCTCCTCTCAGCTGAAAAAGCCAACCGATTGCTGCATGATCTTGAGGCTGTCACTGACAGAAGTAAAATATTTGATGCCACTGCCGCAAATCAGGTAAGAGTAAGGCGAAGAGGTTTTATTATGTACAACTGTCAGTGTTATGATGTACAGTGTGTTTTTTCCTTCCCCTCCCTTACATTCTCAAGTTCTGGTCAGAATAACTCATATGGAGGTGTGTGTGTGACTGTGAGCAAGACTGGAAGAGTGTTTTCATTTTATTTTTATAATTCATGTTCAGGGATAATAATAAAATAATGAACACCTAAGAGTCCAAACCACAGAACTGCTCGAACCTCTTAGCTTTATTTCACCAGTAAGATGATCATGCAGTTCCTCCAGTATTAGAATCATTTTTAATACTAGAAGCGCATGACTTTCAGTGTGTACCTTTAAGTTTAATAAAGTACAATGTATTGCTGTAAACAGTCACTCACTCACTCACTGTCAGGATATATCTCATTCTCAGTGAAACTGTGTGTCAAGTTCTATTATTTTTTTCCTTTGTGCTCTACACACATGCATACATGTTATACATACATATATATATATATACATGTTATGTAATATGCATGTATATATATATGCACACATCAACTTGTCTACATTGTATGTCTGTCACTCTATCAGTCTATGTGAACAGATTCAGTTCACTGATTCAGTCAAAACTTCACTAAATGTAAAAGGACTTATAAAATGTTATATTCTAGAAAGATATCAATGCCACTGTCCACAGTATCATAAGAATCAAGCGTTAATGTTGGTTTGGTCGTCTGTTGTCGTTTTTTGTTGTTGTTGTTTTATGGGGGAGGGTGCAGTGTGTAAATTCATCTGGTTCTGTGGACAGTGTGTTTGTTGTTCCTCCACATAGCTAAATATCATACTGCATGTAGCTCCTAGTACTACTTGTCCTGTCAACTAACTGTTTTAAATTTGTTGCTCAGAGGAATGTTACTTCAGCCAATATTATATATTACAGGTTGGCATCGATCCGGCACAGTGGAAGAAGCAGATTGATTCCTTCATGATCGGGAGGCTGTCAAGACTCAAATGGGAAATATTTCATGCTAATGGCAATTCAGGTAAGAGTTCTGCTACATGATCATATTGTGTTTTATCCTCCCTCTCAGTCTCAAGTTCTGGTTACATTCTGACTGTTGGTGTGTGTTTGTGTGTGAGAACCGAAGTGTGTTTGTGTGTGTGTGTGTGTGTGTGTGTGTGTGTGTGTGTGTGTGTGTGTGTGTGTTTGATTTTCCCTGGCCAGTCAGGAGAGCTGCCAGACATTAATAGTAATAATACCTGCAGATTTTTCTAGCCCTGCAGATTGATTTTACAGACCTTTGCTTTGCTTTTTGAATTTGATAGCAAGCGCTGACAGGGAATGTGTCTTCTATATTTCATATTAAAAAGTAGGCATTGGAACTTGTCTATCAGGGAATTAGAATGTTTACGCTCTTGGCATTTATGTGGGTTTAGTGTGTGTGTGTGTGTCAGTTACAAACACAATTTACTCCTTACTCATACTTAAAACTTGTTCTTGTCATTGTGTTTGAATTTAAGATCAGTTCCTTTGTCATTCATTTGTCAGTAGGGACAGAAGATGACGAAGACCTGGCCAGTGAATGTGGATGAAAAGCAGTGCTATCCAGGTCCAGCTGTGATCGATGGGGAAACTACAGCAACAGCGGCAGTAAATGTCCACTCAGTATTGGTTGTACTGAGCTTTACAACTTGTTGCTATTGTAAATTTGTGTCAATGTTTTAAAGGCCCACTACGCCTCATTTAAAAAGTTGTCCTCACCTTTAACATGGGATAAGACCATCCCTCCACTTGGTCACAGACCAAAAATCAACACTTTGGCTGCTTTCTGTAGTGAGGTAGATGTTTTGGTGGTTGCGGTGAATTTATTTTTTCTTTCGAAGAAGCTGTACCTGAATGTATTCTTTAAAAAGATACCACTCTGCATAGAGAGCCTTGAGGCAGTTCATTTTTGGTATGCAACTATTAGTGCCCGTATGGTCTTATTTCATTTAAAAGCCTTGGGGATGTCGTCAGGCGTCCGACATAGACGGATTGAAAGGCTCAGATGTCTGATTCACATAGCCGCATGGCGGTCAGATGTGATCATGTCCTATCGTTTTGAACTGAGCGCTGTCATTGTCCTATAAGAACTCTATTCCTTCGGACAGCGCACTATTCTATATTTTTCTCTCAAGATACACATTTTCAAAAAGCGACCGAGCACTCTCGCGTATTTGTGCACTGAAGTTGTGCAGTGCGGATCTTGTGTTTTCGGGAATTCCAAACCGTTTGTGATATGGGCTGTTTGGGCACACCTGTCTGCAGCACATTAAAGTTAGGAGTACGGGAGACAACTCCAACTGACCATAAGTCTTGCATCTGCTTTTGGTTTCAGTTCAAGACATTTTGACGAAGCGCATTGAATTATGCCACCGAAATAAAACCAAGGCCTGTCCACTTACAAAAATTGCTCGGTCAAAGTACAGTAAATCTTACATTTTGTTAAGGAAATGTGCGGCAGTAAAATTGAATTTGGAGAATACATGGAATAACCTGGTTTTCTGGGAAGTGACATAAAAATAAATAGAACAATTGTGAATACTTCTTCTTCTTCTTCTTCTGTGTTTGTGGGCTGAAACTCCCACGTACACTCATGTTTTTGTACGAGTGGATTTTTACCTGTATGACCGTTTTTACCCCGCCATTTAGGCAGCCATACGCCGCTTTCGGAGGATTGTGAATACTGATCGACATAGAGTGCCGTTGCTATGGAAACAGTCGTTACATTGGATTTCTAGGAAACAGTTTAACAGCGACATAATACATCAGAAATTCCTAATATTTGGCACAAAGATGCACATGTATCGTATCAACAATCATATAGAACGATTTTTTTACAACAGACTACAGTTGAATTTTGATATCTTTTGTCATAAGAATGAACGAATTTCTCACTGCATATTCATTACAATACCCCCCGCGGGTTAGGGGGAGTCCCATATTGGTTGGGACGAGAAAGAATTTACCTGATGCTACCCAGCATGTCGTAAGAGGCGACTAACGGTTCTGTTTCTCCTTTTACCCTTGTTAAGTGTTTCTTGTATAGAATATAGTCAATGTTTGTAAAGATTTTAGTCAAGCAGTATGTAAGAAATGTTAAGTTTTTTGTACTGGAAACTTGCATTCTCCCAGTAAGGTCATATATTGTACTACGTTGCAAGCCCCTGGAGCAATTTTTTGATTGGTGCTTTTGTGAACAAGAAACAATTAACAAGTGGCTCTATCCCATCTCCCCCCCTTTCCCCTATCCCATCTCCCCCCTTTCCCCGTCGCGATATAACCTTGAATGGTTGAAAACGACGTTAAACACCAAATAAAGAAAGAAAGATTCATTACAATAATTAATTTAAATTCAACTGTAGTTGTTTAAAAAAACAAACACGTTCTATATGATTGTAGATATAATACATGTGTATCCTTGTGCCAAATATTATGAATTTCTGATGTATGATGTTGCTGTAAAGCCGTTTTCTAGAAATCCCATTTGACGCTGTAAATGCCAGTTTTCATCGCAACAGCCGTCAATATCCATCCACAATGTTTTCATTCATTTTAATAAGTCACTTCAATAACTACCCAGAAAACTAAGTTATTCCTTGACTGTATTCTTCAAGTTTAAGTTTGGTAATTTTACTGCCGCACATTGCCTTAAATCATAAATAAAGGGTTCCAGTAACATACCTTTCTTCTTTATTGATTATGAACTTTGGAAGATTAGATGTTGGATCTGTTTTTAAAAAATATTTCCTTGATGTGTTGTACTAAGATCAACCGTCTGCTTGGACATATACTAAAGATCCACTACCTGGCTGCTGTCTGCGGAAAATCGATTAATTCATAGAAAAATATGCCTTTCAGGGAAGCAGCTAGCCGGTTGACTGTACATGTGTTTGTGTAGAGGTGTTCTTATTGCATGTTCAAGCCAGGACAGATGGTGACCTGAAACATTTACACATTACATATGTATGCAGGACTGCTACTTTTAAGCTTAGGTGCAAGTGACGAAGTGTGATGATATATTTGTTTGACTGATTATGGGCATTAAAATAAAACTGCAAAAAGAATACTTACACTTGAGATCTGATTTTGTGTGTGTGTGTGTGCGCATGAGGGTGTGTGTGGGCAATTTGACATACTTGCAGAAGAAACAAACAGAGGTAACTGATAAACTGCATTTATTAACACAAAGATGTAAACAAAGTGAGTTCACACATTTCACAAAAGTAAAACAAGGCAGTCTCACATGCATTCACAATATTTAGTACTCGACTCGCATGAATGGCCAAAGATTATAGGCTGAGAATGCAAGTTCTAATTTGGCACATTTGTACATGTAGCTGCATCCGCTAGACATATATATATCCATCTTACAATAAAAAAAACTACCGTAGTGGTTAGGACATCTGCCTGAAAATCTAGGTCCTAGGTTCGAATCTCTACAGAGGCATTTAATTTTTCCCCTTGGTTGAAATAAAAAATGCTCAATCCAGAGAGAGCAACCGTAAAGTTACCAGGGTAAAAGTAAAGCGTTGAATGCAGCTATGAAGGTCATGCCAGCAGTGTGGGTCAAGATTCAGGCCGCCTTCTATGCACAGAATTCGGTGTAGGATTCTCAGCTCTATCTTTACAAACACATAATCCCCAATAGTCATACAGTGGAACCCCCCTTTTAAGACCCCCTCCATTTTAAGACCTTGTTTTCTAAGACTTTCTGTTCATAACCTCTGTAAATTTTAAATTTTACCTCCATTTTAAGACCCCCTCCTTTTTAAGACCTGATTTTCTCAGATTTTTGGAGGTCTTAAAAGGGGGGTTCCACTGTAGCTGTAAGACATAATTTTGTTTAAAACTCTTATACCTTTTGGGGGAAATAAATTAATAAGAAAAGACATCACCACACTAAGAAGTCAGGGTGCTGACTTTAGCTATGTGACCAAGTGGAAGGATTTTCTTATCCCATGCAAAAAGCCTGATGAAGGTCTGACACAGTGAGGTGAAGTGTTTTAATGAGGCAGAGCAGGCCTTTAAAAAATAAGTTCACCACATCCAAGTGAAAGACACAATCTTGGCAAACTGTATTACAAAAGCAACATTTCAGCACAACATAAGAATGAATTGAACCATCCAGGATGCACCAGAACGACCCAAAAACAGAATCAATGAAAATCTTAAACAAGATAAAGTACTGACTAGGATTCAAAGGAAGAAAAATTCATGGGTTAACACATTTCATGTGCATAATGCAGTTAAAAGATCTAAATTCTAATATTGCAAACAAAGTCTATACTTGAACACGCATTGACCGAAACATACACACACATCTCCCAAAGCTAAGCCTGTGTGTAAAATACTGCCTGTGAACAACTTAACTTAAAGCACTCAAACAACATAAAAGTCTAAGATAATATCACTTTATGTAGTAAAAACAAACAAACCGCTGTTTGCTGTAAGAAAATATCTGCATACCAAACACTACCTGTATTTAGTTGAATTGACAACTTACATTTATAAGTCAAAATGTACCCTTTGATCCACATCGCACCACACATTATTTGTGTAGAATGTTATTGTTAATGTGTTACATGTTCATTTCACCACAAAGGCAACAGAAAACCTCTGTAAGTGTCAGCATATTCAGATGGACTATATTAAAGCAGTTCTGGTAGCTCCGTCAGCACATAATGGACTGAATCTGATCATCATCCTCAGCAAAGCCAGGCACTACTCTGCAAGCTGCCTGCACGTCATATCTCGGTACCTCACTTCCTGGAAAATACAGAAAATGTATTACTGAGCACATCCAGACTTTGCTGTGCACTGATGGGGATATGTTTTTGGTATCGAGATGAGGGTGTGGGGTGCGGGAAGGTAGGTAGGAGGTAATACTTGTTCTTCACAAGATCAGTGGGATGGAGAATGGTGGGGGTGATACTGACAGTGACAACTATGAACTAAACTGTAAACCTTATTCTGTAATATTACAGGTGCCATCATTTCTTCCTGTGAAAACCATTTATTTCATGGATATAATAGATATATACTTTCATCATTAAAATTAAAAAGATAATCTTTCATCTTAAAATTAAAAAGACTTCCTCACAAGAAGCTTTCTAACGACATGATATCTTGTTATGCTGCTGATGTGAGCGGCTTTTCTGGAATGTGATGGAAAGTTACTATTTTTTTAAATTCAGCATGAGCCTTCATCCCACACACATTCCCTATTTAGCGTTGACACCTTACAGTTTTGTTGAGAAATGTGATGTGAATTCATTCAGAAAATTCTAACTCTGCGCAGGGGCAGTCAGGGTGTTGGATGTAGAAGTAGGTATCCAAGTACACAGGCGGTATTACAATTTACATTGTAACTCTTATTCCATGTAAAAAAAAAAAACTATAAAAAAACAACTTGCCAGATCTGTGATTGTGAACCAAGGAAAGGACTGACTGTATTTAAAATAATTCCAGTAATGAGTAAATCTTTCATTCTAACTATTTCATGTTTTACTTTCTTGCATCACAATAGTTCAATGTTCATACAAACAGTATAATGCACTTTATGAGTATAGGGTTGCAACAAACTTTAAGATGGGAAGGAGAGAGAAAATAAAGATATTTGTACCATTATGTATATAAAGTACATCATACCAATTACCATGCACAGTATTACTATGCATCTTCAAATACATGTATGAATAATTTCATCTACAAAGTACTTGTTATTCAATTTACAAAGAACAAAAGACTGCTGAATGATCTACATCAGTACATGTTTATAGCTTCAGACAACCATCACCAATACCCAATGTTACATATATTTTACCATACAGATTTGACAAGCAAAAGCTGTAAGTGGTAAAGAAATGTGTAACTTACTCTTCAGGAGTAGTCTGTAATGTAAAGCACCACGCCAAGTCATCCTGATATCTCTCCAGTACATGTATGCATCCATGTTTAAAGGTAAACTGTTGGAACTGGAAGACAGGAGCTGTATGAATGATGCACATCATCTCTGGTTTCTCGGGAGGCCTGAAAACAACCATAACAATATTATCATAACTATTAACATGTCTTGAAAATGAAATAAGTACTATTTCAACTTCACTATCAGACGATTCAGAGCAAAATCACTCACTAATTCAGTAATTGTTTTGTTTATTCTTTTACAACCATAGTTCATACACTGATACAGCAGCATTTGATTATGTGCATACAGATTAAAGATCAAGCATTTTCTAAACTTGAGTAAAAAAAAAGAACAGAACAAGCACACACTCTGTGACTCACACTCACAGTCACATCCAGTTACTCATTAACACACACATACACAACAGATGAATCTTGCTCAGTTCTACAAAGGCCACGTTTGCTATGGTCATGTCTTGGATTTTAAAAACAATAACTTACCTGCTTGTTGATCCAAACCGATGATTGAAAATCAGTGAGAGTAGTGTAGAACAGTGCGATTCATCGCCAACCTCCCCATTCAAGGCAGACCGTGTCCAAAATCAGCTGTATCATTCACATCCCGATTGAATTCTTTCAGAAGGGCAGTCGGTGTTTCAACTTCTTTGTCGGTATATTTCTCTGGTGGACGTGTTGAACTGCCAAATATTAGATTGTTTTCAATAATATCAGTCACGACGGCCGCCATGTTTTTTGTCATCAATACTATTCATGTACTCCACTAAGGAAGAGCGTTTTATTGTGTCTTAAAACCGACTTCTCGGGAAAGTGATCAATCGAATTTTATGGTCCACAAAAACTTGCTTCATATTTTATTTAAGGGCTACTTTTATTTGCCTTTATTTTTATGGCGCACATTTTGTGCCCCACATTTTGTTTTGGCCTTCATTTTGTGGTCCACAAACTGGAAATGTGTCCCACAAATTTGTGGGCTTATTTTTGTGGTCCACAAACTGGAAATGTGCCCCACAAATTTGTGGGCTTATTTGTTGGATTAATGACATCGAATGCCAAGGATAGACAGCATTACAGGTACACGCATCCGAGGAGAGTACTAATTGAGTACAAGGCCAGCGTGACATCGGGCAAAATGTTAGCACCGTCACCTCGGCACAGGACAGAAGGAATGCAAACAAACGTTATCACTTATTCCAAAACAAAAATGTGTGATATACCTACTGACAGAACCTCGGCCAAAATGTTAGCACCGTCACCTCGGCACAGGACAGAAGGAATGCAAACAAACGTTATTATTTCTTCAAACGTCACGTAGCCAAACCAAAAAAAGAAATGATGCGTCAAGTCAAGTCAAATTTTATTTCTAATTAATTACAAAAATACAAAAATACTAAAAAATACAAAAACAATGAAGAGAGGAATGCAGGTTGTTCCATCAATACATACACATAAACTAGTTTCGTTGAAAAAATAAAATATAAAATAACTTGTTTTACAATGTGGAAATCAAATCTCCAAAATAATCGTTCTCAACAAGGATGGTATCTGAAGGATTATTATTCCAGACTTATTACAATTAATTCACGACTGCAGGTATTTTTCGTCTGCAGATACACACAAAAAAGTTTGTGTTGTGTCTTTATGAATGTTTGTGGGTATTAAAAGTGGAAAAATATTTCAACCGATTTTATCTTGAGTGAGACTGAAATGTCATTCAACCAACAGCAGCGACATAATTGTGCAGACCGTCAGAGACATCGTCGGCAAGTAACCTCCCTTAGTTCCAGCATAGACCATGGTTAGCTCTGACCGTTTTAAAGAGGAACGTGTTGTCCTGGAGCTGAACGGTTAGAAATCAATAGAAGAACAAGAAAAAGAAAACAAGAACGAACACTTTATTATCTGTTTAAAACACACACACAGAAATTTGCCTTTCAGCTAAGAGAAAATATAGCGAACACCCTGAACAAATGACGGAAAATAGACAGGTGCCCATCTATTTTGAATGGTGTTTGAATGATGTTTCCTATTTTTGCTGACAGAAAAAGCCCTTACGAAAAAGAAAAAAAATCAATGTACTACTTTACTTCTCAAGCAGAAACGGATTGTGTCAAATCCAGGAAACCAATAATCCGAGATGAAATTGCTGTTGACGCGAACAATACAAGCCATGACAGCTGAAAGACACGGAATCAGGCAATACATTTGTGTGCATTGCGCGTTCCATTGCGGAGGAAATAATCGACAGCGCACGTCCACTTATTGTCATAAAGTAAAATTGTGTGTGTGATTGTGTGTGTGTGTGTGTGTGTGTGTGTGTGTGTGTGTGTGTATGTGTGTGTGTGTGTGCGTGCGTGCGTGCGTGCGTGCGTCAGGTGTCTGTGCCGCAGCGTGCGTGCGCACTATCTCAGATCCTCCCAGGCCTGTACATTGGATACCAGGCCTGTACATTGGATACCAGGCCTGTACATTGGATACCAGGCCTGTACATTGGATACCAGGCCTGTACATTGGATACCAGGCCTGTACATTGGATACCAGGCCCACTGCGGACTTCCTGGCAGCCACTGGTCTGAGGATTTAGCACGGCCATCAACATCGAACGCAGAAGAAGAAGAAGAAGGATACCAGGCCTGTACATTGGATAAGACAATCCCTCCAACATCCTGACGGCTTCCTTGGTAGAGTAGGATTTTCTTTTAATAATTAATGTCGCAAATTAACACTAGGGCCGGTTCAGAAATTAATTTATCCAAAATTCCCATTCCCATTGTGCACAGAGAGCACCCAAGCTGTTGATTGTTGGTATGAGTCCAAGTGGAAGGATGCCCTGAGCCCATGTACGAGCCTGGCCGAGTCGTCTACACGAGAGGGACTGTGCCTTGAAGATTAGACCGTTCAAAGAAAACTCATATTGTGATGTTTTTCTTTTTTTTGTATCCATCTCGTCACAAGTTCAGCTGAATAAAACTTCTACCGAAACAAAAGACTGAGAATAAAGGAGTCTCGATTGTTCAATGCTTAACGCAAGCAACGTTCACACTTTCCCATCACAAAGACATAGTTCAACAACTTGCCTGGTAACGCAGTACACTCTCAATACTCCATTCCTCGTCGTCATAACATACATCGCATGTATTGTAAGCCTACTGTATTTTGTTCTACCTGGGTTTGTTATTGCAAAGTCAAGATCTTGTCTTTAGTGCTCTGCCTCTCTTAGTTATGATTCTCAAAATCACTCTTGGACCAAAAAATTCTCACGCTGCAGTTTGCACGTATCATAATAATGTCTATTGTTTTTTTGGGGGGGGCATTTTTTTTTATCTGGTTTTCAATGCACAGTCATCATAGAATATTGCAATCAGCGCTCTGCCTCTCTTACTTACAGTTACCATAGGACTAATTTGTAACGCTGTATTTTGCACGTATCACGTCTATTGTTTTGTCTACCTGCTTTTCAGTGTGCAGCTACCATAGATCATGTCGTCAGCGCTCTGTCTCTGTTGGGCTAACATCCCGCGCTGTGTTTTGTGCGTATTATGCCTAAAGTATTGTTTTTCTACATGCTTTTCATTGTAAAATCACTATTGAGCTACATTATTATTATTATTGTATCATTAACGCTTTCTTCTTCATAGACAGTCACGATGCGGATAATAACTTCTTGCTCTGTATTTTGTGCGCATCATGTCTTGTTTTTCTACCTGCCTGTTGTTGTACGGTCACTATTGATCTTATCATTAACGCTTTCTTCTTCATAGACAGTCACGATGGGGCTAATCATTTTTTGCAAAGTATTTTGTGCGCATCATGTCTTGTTTTTCTACCTGCTTGTTATTGTACGGTCACTATTGATCTTATCATTAACGCTGTCTTCCTCATAGACAGTCACGGCCATCATGCGGCTAATAACTTCTCGCGCTGTATTGTGTGCGTACCATCATGTCTATTGTATTCCTGTTCTACCTGTTTTCCATCGCTCAGTCACTATTGGCCATGTCTCTGCTTCACTTGGTGATGGTTCTAGCAGACACCATGAGGCAGCTCAGTCACTATTGGCCATGTCTCTGCTTCACTCGGTTATGGTTCTAGCAGACACCATGAGGCAGAAGTACACTGAAGGGCTGGCCAGTCAGAGGTTCTAACCAGGGTGCCTCCCCTCCCCACTCCCCGCTGCTTTCGAAATTATGCATTTGAAACGGGTATATATAGGGTCTCTCCTTGGGAGAAAAAAGATACATTTGCCATTTAGGAGGAAGGGGGGGCTTCCGGATCCCCAGAGGATCCCCCCTCAACCCCCCCCCACCCCCCCCCCCCCCACCCCCACCCACCCACCCAGCCCTGCCACAGGACTAACTTCTCGCGCTTTATTTTGCGCGAACCTTACCGGTTTTACTTGCTAGGCATTGGTATAAGGCTCTTTGGAAAGTTTGCACAGACGCGGATGGTAAATAGAGGAACGAAAATTTCCATTTCAGTTTCCCTGAGTGAGCCGCAAGACCTGTAGGTAATAATAGGTACCTTTGATGGTGTGTCCACGTTGTTAAATACGCGTACGAGCTTAAGAAAACACTCTGTGGACCAACGCAGCAACCTGGTTTCATTTCACCAAATAGCTGGCAGACAGACAGGTATCAGGGGTGGATGTAAGATCGGTGTTAATAAGTACCCTTCGTTGAGTGGCCAGGGTGCTAAATACACGTACGAGCTAAGAGAACACGCCATGGACAAACACATCAACCTGGTTTCATTTCACCGAATACCATTTTGTTTCATAGACAGGCTACTAAAACGTGGGATTTAGGTTTTCAGTTAATTCTTTAATTTTCAGTTTGCAGAAACTGTACAAAATTCAATCTAAAACATCATGTTGTCTTAACAACGTCGTAACATATTCTATCAAATTAAAACAATTTAGCGCAAAGCATTTGTTGTCTATGATGCCTAGCTATGCTTTACTGACGGGTGAAGGTAATTGGAAATGAAGTAAATATCCCGTGATATATCATAAAGATACCCCGACTAAGACTGTGATTAAAGACAAACGACACCGATTGAACAAACCGAGACGTCTATTCCTGCCCCTCTGACGTCAAAAGCGTTCGAGAAGACGCTGTAGTGCGAATAATGTCGTCACGTACACATTCTGCCACTTTTTTTGGCATGTCTCCCGAGAAAAGTAACAAAGAAATTTGAGAACGAAGTTTGTCTCGGTGACTTCAACATATCAAGAGTAGAAAAGTAATCGTAAGGTCACCACCAGGCTGTGCGTGTATCGGCATGTGAGCCATTCGGAAGAGTCGGTGAGAAGGACAGGTTAGTTTCTGACAAGCAGGACTGAGAAGGGGGGGGGGGGGAGGGTATAAATGGGGGAAGGAAGTAATAAAGACATTAAAAGTTATTGTTCATTGATGAGGTGAGTACACCCCTAAAAGCTCACATAAAATAATAAAGACGGCTATTGAGATAAAGGCCTACCGCAACTTTTGAGTAGACATTTCGGACCATAACAATCAAGTTCCTTCCACCTACACACATCTTTACATGCGCATAAAATCTCTCTCTCTCTCTCTCTCTCTCTCTCTCTCTCTCTCTCTCTCTCTCTCTCACCTCTCTCTCTCTCTCTCTCTCTCTCTCTCTCTCTCTCTCTCTCTCTCTCTCTCTCTCTCTCTCTCTCTCTCTCTCTCTCTCTCTCTCTCTCTTTTACATTAATGACCTTCCCCTACACATTAGCAGTAACTGTGAACTCTTCGCTGATGATACCACTATTCACAATTCCCACTCAAATGTGAAGGTATTGTCAAAACAAATTCAAAGAAAGTGTTAACGAGCTTTTAGCGTGGACCGAATTAAACCACATGGCTCTTAATCCAGACAAAACAAAAAGCATGCTTATTACCACCAAACAAAAATGCCAAAACTTAAAATCTAAATTGATAATCACATTGTTGAAGAAGTTAATAAACACAAAGTTCTAGGTGTTATTCTTGATAACGATTTATCGTGGACTGATCACGTTACAGGAGTTTGTAAAATACTCTCCAAGAGGCTTTACTTGTTGTCCAGAATAAAACATTTCTTGAACAGGCATGGCAGGCAACTTTTCTTTAACGCTCACATTCAATCGATCATTGATTATGCGTCAACACTATGGGATTGTGCGAGTGCAAAAACTCTGAAACCTTTATTTAGTATACATAAAAGAGCAATCAAAGTTATTTTATTACAAGTCTCGGTTTCCAACGAAGACTATAAACTTTTAAACATCCTTCCTCCTAAATCAAGACTCATGTACAATAAAGGCGTGTTGATGCATAAACTCATAATTGGAAGAGCGCCTGCACCTCTTTCTTCTCAATTCACTTCCCACAATTTAAGAGACCCGACAAAAATGTATGCTCCTCGGCCTCGTATAGATCTTTTTAAGTCCAGCCTACTCTTTTCGGGGACTAATCTTTGGAATTCACTTCCAAGCGGTCTCAAACATTCTGTCAATGCCAAGACTTTTAAAGACAGATATTTCTCATTCCTTATACATGGCACATTTCGTTCTCACTTAGCCTGAACATGTTAATATTGTTGATGCCTTATTTGTACGTTTTACACGTTTCAGTAGATAAATGTACCTAATTAATTTCATAACATGACTTATGTAACGATGCTACATTGCTATTACTTGCAACGTAGTTGCTTCATTGACTCCTCAGTTTCACGGATTTTTTCTTCCCTCGAAGTTTCACACGTTTTTTGTTGCCTGAAACAGTTTTCATTATACCTTTGACATGTCATATTCGTTTGTCTGTATATTTTGTTTGTTTGTTTAGTCTGTTAATCGTTTGCTTGTTTGTCGTTTTGTTTTTATTACTTCTTTCATTGATATTTCAACATTTTTAAAAACGTATTATCATTAGATTAAACCCTCCCATGGGCGAGGGCTGGATGTAAAAAAGCACCTGTTTGCTTATGCCATTACCCTCGTTAATAAAGAATTTGTCATTTTCATTCTCTCTCTCTCTCTCTCTCTCTCTCTCTCTCTCTCTCTCTCTCTCTCTCTCTCTCTCTCTCTCTCTCTCTCTCTCTCTCTCTCTCTCTCTGCTACTCTCTCTCCATCCCACTTCTCTCTCTCTCTCTCTCAGGTTCTCTCTCTCTCTCTCTGGCTCTCAGGCTCTCGCTCTCTTTCTCTCTGATACTCTCTCTCTCTCTCTCTCTCTCTCTCTCTCTCTCTCTCTCTCTCTCTCTCTCCATCCATCCCCCTTCCCTCTCTCTTTTTCTCTCTCACCCCCCCTCCCCGGGAATAAGACAAGACATTCACGAAGGTTGGTATAATGAGCCAATGACGGGATTTCTTATTTTAAATTCTTGACTCACGGTCCACAGTAGTGTACCAGCACGGAATGGCGCACTCAGAGAAGATCAAATATTTGTTCACCTAACCGAGTGAATAGCGTTTCGCAATGCATCAAACCGAATACAGCTTCACCTCGGTCCCCTATGCTTTCCAATGGATCAATGCATACTGCATTATGCACGTGTTTCGCGGTACATGCAAACTGCCACTGAACATATGTGACAGCGTTCGGGGGAAAAA
>NC_090246.1:1793007-1800507 GCF_037325665.1 Littorina saxatilis | reverse complement strand
TTTTGTGTGTTTGCTCAGACATTTTGAAGTGCGGTCTGTTTACCACGTCAATGTTGGAATACAGTGAGATCCAAAAATCATTGCTTTATCCGAAGTCACAGACTGTCCGATCTTTCGTTTCTATTTGCTTTCAAATCCACGTCAGAAAACGAGCGCATCAAGATAACTGAAAAAGGTATTCTATTTCCTTCCAGACACACTCGAATCGGTTGACTTTGCTATAAAACGAAAGGGGTTGGGCGATATCATTTTATTTTTTTAAGAACTTGTAGTCATCTTTTCTTTAACCCTTCCCGTCATTCTCCCATTGTCATCACTTTTACCAGTTCCTTAGCGTATCATCACATTCATTGTCTCTAATAGGCTAAAGTTAAAAAAACAACCAAAGGATTACTGTACTCACCGATACAAAGACGACACAAGACGATAACGAATAGACTAGTTACCTTTGGGGACCCGGCCTTAGTTCAGTTCAGAGGAGGAGAGTGTGTGGGGAGGAGGGGCAAGAGAGAGAGAGAGAGAGAGAGAGAGAGAGAGAGAGAGAGAGAGAGAGAGGGGGGGGGAGGAAAGAGAGAGAGAGAGGGAGGGAGGAGGGAGAGAGAGAGAGAGTGGGGGACGGAGTGAGAGAGAGAGAGAGAGCGAGGAGAGAGAGAGGGAGAGAGAGGGGGGAAAGGAGAGAGAGAGAGAGGAGAGAGAGAGGTGAGAGAGAGAGAGAAAGTGGGGGAGGGAGAGAGGGGGGGGAAAAAGAAGAAATTTATTTTGTGCTTCGTTGTTGTTGTTGTTGTTGTTGTTGTTGTTGTTGTTGTTGTTGTTGTTGTTGTTGTGGTGGTGGTGGTGGTTGTGGTTGGTGTGGTTGTTGTTGTTGTGGTTGTTGTTTTATTGTCTGTTTGTTAAAGGAAACCCCGTCCGTCGTCATGTCAATTGCAAATTAACTACAAATTGAACACATACACAAACACACACACACTCTTTCTCTCTCTCTCTCTCTCTCTCTCTCTCTCTCTCTCTCTCTCTCTCTCTCTCTCTCTCTCTCTCTCTCTCTCTCTCTCTCTCTCTCTCTCTCTCTCTCTCTCTCTCTCTCTCTCTCTCTCTCTATCGTTGCTCGGCTAAACTCATCGTAAAGGATAATGCCCCAACAGATATGAAATTAAAAATGCTTAACTTTCTTCCACTGGAAAAGCATCAAGTTAAACAAAGCCATTTTCATGCATAAATTGTATTACGGTAAAGTGCCGATTTACATTACATCATTACTTAATAAAGCTACAGACAGATATGGGTTGGTCAACTTGATCCCACCGATTCCACGAATTGACCTTTATAAGACCGCCTAGTGGTAAGGCGTCCGCCCCGTGATCGGGAGATCGTGGGTTCGAACCCCGGCCGGGTCATACCTAAGACTTTAAAATTGGCAATCTAGTGGCTGCTCCGCCTGGCGTCTGGCATTATGGGGTTAGTGCTAGGACTGGTTGGTCCGGTGTCAGAATAATGTGACTGGGTGAGACATGAAGCCTGTGCTGCGACTTCTGTCTTGTGTGTGGCGCACGTTAAAATTTAATGTCAAAGCAGCACCGCCCTGATATGGCCCTTCGTGGTCGGCTGGGCGTTAAGCAAACAAACAAACAAACAAACTTTATAAGACCAGTCTTGCTTTTTCGGGTACATCAGTTTGGAATTCACTTCCATCATCCTTTAAGCACTTAAAGTCATTAAAAAGTTTTAAAAAATGTGTCAAAAAACACTTAATGTCTGAGTAGTTTAACGCGTTTTGATTTACCACACTTAGTATTATGTCAAAGATATGCTGTGCATTGTATATTCGGAACATATTTTTGTTGTACTATTGCTACATGTTCGATTGCTACCAGCTTGTACTTATAATTAATTGCATAGTATGCATTTGATTTTATGAATAACCACATATGTATGCTCTTCATGCCTCATCATCATCATCATCATCATCATCATCATCATCATCATCATCATCATCATCATCGTCATCTTAATCATCACGTGCTGAAGTTTTCTGACCTCCTTTTGTTGGTAAACTGTTTAACATTTTAATTTTTAATTTTTCAATTTTATCATTGTGTGTCTGTGCGTCCCAAGGACAGATTGTAAGAAAAGGCATAGCCTTAAATCTTAATCCTTGTTAAATAAAGTTCAACTCAATTCAATTCTCTCTCTCTCTCTTCTCTCTCTCTCTCTCTCTCTCTCTCTCTCTCTCTCTCTCTCTCTCTCTCTCTCTCTCCCTCCCACCCCATCCCACACACTCACACACACACACACACACATACACACACACACCTCATCATGATCCCAATTTTTCAAGGGGCAGTCAATCCATAAAAAGGAGCTTAACCTGGACAAGGGCACCCAACGCAGGCAATGTCAAAAGAAAGAAGGCAAGTCGGAGTTTCTACTGGAACGCTCGTTGCCGATGGCAGCAAGCACACACACACACACACACATTGACAAGTTCCCTGGATCAACAAGCAATAGTCATATAACCACTTCCACGATAAAGAGCTTTCGGGTGACTGCCCGGGTGAACCATACAATCTTTGTCACATGGACAAGGGTTTGGCTGGTAAATTTGTCACGCTTGGGTCAACATGTCACAATGTACTGTACAGCTATTTCTGCACACAATAATGCAAGGAATTGAACGATTTTGTTAAGCTCCTCCGAGAGACAATGTATAAAACGGTGCATGCAACATCAATGCTACAAATAGAACGGGTATTTCTGGCTCTCTCGCTGTCTAGTTTGGAACAATTAACAGGGTATTTGTGGAACTTTTGATAGAGTGATGTGCGTGTTATAATTGAAGGCAAGCTTTTAAAGACCACAAGACCTATTTTGTTGACCTTATGGAACTGGAACCGTCGATTGCATATTTGTGACCCTCCACCACGGAATGAGTCTCATGTCACCTTTACATGATTTTCATATTTTTACATTTTCCTAAAGCGTTTGTTATGCTATATTCAGTGCTGAAAAACGTTTTTAGAAAAGAGCGAAAACTGTTTGAGTTATAAGCCTGTGACTAAGGTGACCCTCACACTGTTACCAGACACTCTCCGGACTTATATCAAGCCTAGCGCAGAACCGCGCGAGGTGACATGCGACTCATTTCGTGGTGGAGGGTCACATTTGTGCATGGAACCTTCAAAGAGGCGACAGGCATGCCAACACTAAGGAACAAGCTGCAGGTTATACGATACTGTTTTAAGCCGTAGGTCCCATTTTTAGCAGCTTATGCAGAAAAAAAACTCCCAAAAAAAACCACACAAACAAACGCACAAACGAACGCACAAACAAACAAACAACCGAACGCACGAACAAACCAACAAAAAGCGGTCTCGCTGCTTCTGACCTTTTTCAGGTGTTGGTCATTTGCTGGTGGTTTGGTTTAAACAGTGTTTATTCAACAAACTGGTGGTTTTGATCTACACTACTATGGATGACGGCTTTTAATCAATACATTGCGGTACCATTTACCTGCTCATGAAACGATACATAAGAGGCATATGCTCATTCTCTACTGTAGAATTCTATACCTAAGATATATATAAATATTCTTAATTCCTCAGCTATTCTTAAGGGGCTATTATAACCTCACGGAGAGTTACTATTGATGACGGCTTCTAATCGATGTACTGCGGTACTTCTTCTTCTTCTTCTTCTTCTTCTTCTTCTTCTTCTTCTTCTTCTTCTTCTTCTTCTTCTTCTTCTGCGTTCGTGGGCTGAAACTCCCACGTACACTCGTGTTTTTTGCACGAGTGGAATTTTACGTGTATGACCGTTTTTTACCCCGCCATTTAGGCAGCCATACGCCGTTTTCGGAGGAAGCATGCTGGGTATTTTCGTGTTTCTATAACCCACCGAACTCTGACATGGATTACAGGATCTTTTTCGTGCGCACTTGGTCTTGTGCTTGCGTGTACACACGGGGGTGTTCGGACACCGAGGAGAGTCTGCACACAAAGTTGACTCTGAGAAATAAATCTCTCGCCGAACGTGGGGACGAACTCACGCTGACAGCGGCCAACTGGATACAAATCCAGCGCGCTACCGACTGAGCTACATCCCCGCCACTGCGGTACAATTTAGCCGTTAATGAAACCATACTTAGGAGGCTTATTATCATTATCTGTACAATTCTATACCCGAAGAATGTGTGATTATCCTCAGCTATTCTATCCTGATTCCACTCTTTCCATACCATCCCGAAGAAGGCAGTTACATGCCGAAATATTGATTTAAACTTACCTAACCTGGTTACTGGTGTGTTTTCTTTTTCTTTTTCTTTAAAATATCCTCAGCTAATCTAAACGGCCATACAAATTTCATTGAGACTTAGATTCTCGTGTCAGGCCATACCTATGCATCTGCAGCTTGGCTGTATTTCTATAGTGTCCATTACCCTAACAGACATTTTATCAAACGTGTGACATAACAAATCTTATATCTACACAACAGACGAACTCCGGAAATAATTCTGTTGGGTTTGTATGGGGTGTGAAAGAGTGAATGCCCTTGCTTTTTACTCGGACAAACATTGGAAGGGCCAATCACTAGCGAGTTATTTTTCTCGGAAACACAGTGTGGTGGACAGGAGCACGCGTGAAGTTATTTGTTAGAGAAAAAGCAAGGGCATTCACTCTGTCACAACCCATACAATCCCGACAGAGTTATTTGTGTACAATGTCCTAACCTGCACTGACAGAGTTATTTGTGTACAGTGTCCTAACCAGCACTGACAGAGTTATTTGTGTACAGTGTCCTAACCAGCACTGACAGAGTTATTTGTGTACAGTGTCCTAACCAGCACTGACAGAGTTATTTGTGTACAGTGTCCTAACCTGCACTGACAGAGTTATTTGTGTACAGTGTCCTAACCTGCACTGACAGAGTTATTTGTGTACAGTGTCCTAACCTGCACTGACAGAGTTATTTGTGTACAGTGTCCTAACCAGCACTGACAGAGTTATTTGTGTACAATGTCCTAACCTGCACTGACAGAGTTATTTGTGTACAATGTCCTAACCTGCACTGACAGAGTTATTTGTGTACAGTGTCCTAACCTGCACTGACAGAGTTATTTGTGTACAGTGTCCTAACCTGCACTGACAGAGTTATTTGTGTACAGTGTCCTAACCTGCACTGACAGAGTTATTTGTGTACAGTGTCCTAACCTGCACTGACAGAGTTATTTGTGTACAATGTCCTAACCTGCACTGACAGAGTTATTTGTGTACAGTGTCCTAACCTGCACTGACAGAGTTATTTGTGTACAGTGTCCTAACCTGCACTGACAGAGTTATTTGTGTACAATGTCCTAACCTGCACTGACAGAGTTATTTGTGTACAGTGTCCTAACCTGCACTGACAGAGTTATTTGTGTACAATGTCCTAACCTGCACTGACAGAGTTATTTGTGTACAGTGTCCTAACCTGCACTGACAGAGTTATTTGTGTACAATGTCCTAACCTGCACTGACAGAGTTATTTGTGTACAATGTCCTAACCTGCACTGACAGAGTTATTTGTGTACAGTGTCCTAACCTGCACTGACAGAGTTATTTGTGTACAGTGTCCTAACCTGCACTGACAGAGTTATTTGTGTACAATGTCCTAACCTGCACTGACAGAGTTATTTGTGTACAATGTCCTAACCTGCACTGACAGAGTTATTTGTGTACAGTGTCCTAACCTGCACTGACAGAGTTATTTGTGTACAATGTCCTAACCTGCACTGACAGAGTTATTTGTGTACAATGTCCTAACCTGCACTGACAGAGTTATTTGTGTACAATGTCCTAACCTGCACTGACAGAGTTATTTGTGTACAGTGTCCTAACCTGCACTGACAGAGTTATTTGTGTACAATGTCCTAACCAGCACTGACAGAGTTATTTGTGTACAGTGTCCTAACAGCAATGACAGAGTTATTTGTGTACAGTGTCCTAACCTGCACTGACAGAGTTATTTGTGTACAGTGTCCTAACCTGCACTGACAGAGTTGTTTGTGTACAGTGTCCTAACCAGCACTGACAGAGTTATTTGTGTACAATGTCCTAACCTGCACTGACAGAGTTATTTGTGTACAATGTCCTAACCTGCACTGACAGAGTTATTTGTGTACAATGTCCTAACCTGCACTGACAGAGTTATTTGTGTACAATGTCCTAACCTGCACTGACAGAGTTATTTGTGTACAGTGTCCTAACCAGCACTGACAGAGTTATTTGTGTACAGTGTCCTAACCTGCACTGACAGAGTTATTTGTGTACAGTGTCCTAACCTGCACTGACAGAGTTATTTGTGTACAGTGTCCTAACCTGCACTGACAGAGTTATTTGTGTACAGTGTCCTAACCAGCACTGACAGAGTTATTTGTGTACAGTGTCCTAACCTGCACTGACAGAGTTATTTGTGTACAATGTCCTAACCAGCACTGACAGAGTTATTTGTGTACAGTGTCCTAACCAGCACTGACAGAGTTATTTGTGTACAATGTCCTAACCAGCACTGACAGAGTTATTTGTGTACAGTGTCCTAACAGCAATGACAGAGTTATTTGTGTACAGTGTCCTAACCAGCACTGACAGAGTTATTTGTGTACAGTGTCCTAACCTGCACTGACAGAGTTGTTTGTGTACAGTGTCCTAACCAGCACTGACAGAGTTATTTGTGTACAATGTCCTAACCTGCACTGACAGTCTGATCGTGCTTAGTCAAGGTGCAAGTATTCCAAATGCAACACATTGCATGTAAGTATGAAATTTTAAAAATGGCAAACTTAACTTAATTGTAGCAGTCATGGTCGTTCTGAACAATAACATGGTCACGGATTAGGCATGCTTCACATTAAGCTTTAAAAACAAACAAACAAACTTTAAAATGAACAAAATAACGCATACATGTACTGCCCATTTCATGTTGTCTGTTGTTTCTGTTGCTTTTAGAACGATGCTGTGGGTTCATCTCCCGTTTTGTAATAGGATGTAGCTTTGAACACTACCGGCAAACAATGCTCTAGTAATAAACCTTTGTCTAAAAGCTCTTTATGTAAGAATGCTTCATTTAGTATGTAATCAGGCGGAATATTAAAAGCGCTTGAGACTGTTCAGTGGCGAGACCTGGATTGAAAGGAGGTACGTTAGAGAGGAGGAATATGTTTTGTAATTAGTAATCAAACCGCATTTTTTCATTTGTGTTTATTTCACATTAGGAAATAGGACAACTTCATCTCCTGAGGGAAGTGTGTAAGTGGTGTCGTAGACATAATTGCATATATAAAACAGACATGCCATGCACATCCAGAGTATTTTTCTCGTAAATACACCAGTTCGGATCTTTTTCTACCACATATACCACAAACATTATGTTGCACACACATCATGCCGTTACGGAGGATACCCCCCTCCACCCCAATGATTGTACAGCCCCTTGAGCAGGGTTTAAACCCTGGATACACGCGCTTTATAAATA